>NW_026690288.1:0-52525 GCF_015227805.2 Hirundo rustica | reverse complement strand
ATAACTAGATTTGAAAACCAAAACCACAAGTGTGTGTTATGTCTCTTATCCCCAAAATGTTCATTCTGTCCCCTACAAATTAAGTCAGATTTTTTTCCCAAAGACACCTACTGTTCCTACATAATTACCTCAGGGTTTGGCCTCTAAATTCTACCTCATGTTACCTACTGATCACTTCATTTCTACCCCAATATGTTCATTCTCTGCCCTACAATCCTCCCAAGTTCTACCCCCAAATTCCCTTGCCTACCCCCAGTGACTGCCTCAAGTTTGCCAGTGTTCTCTCTCTCCCTAGAGATTACCTCAAGTTTAACCCCCAAAATTTTCCTTAACTGTCCATAACTTATCACCTCATTTTTACCTAAAATATTCATTCTCAACCTTGAGATTATGTCATTTGCGTATTTGCCCCCCCCAAATTCCCCTACACGTCCACTATGGATTCCCTCATTTCTCCTGCAGCATTATTTACTTCCTACCATGCGGCTTTTGTCAAGACTTACCCCCCCAAACAGTCCCTCTGCACCTAATTTTTACTCCAAAACGATCACTCTACAGATTATTTCATATAATCTTTACCCCAAAATTTCCCCGTCTGCCCACAACTGCTTCCCTCATGCTACCTCAGTATGTTCATGCTCTCCTCCAGAGATTCGCTCACATTTAGCCCCCAGATTTTCCCTACATGCCCACTGCTCCTCAGCCCAGTTTTTCTTCAGTGTTCATTCTCTGCTCTTGAGATTTTGTCAAGTTTTGCCTCCACAAATTTCCTTACTTGTCTACTACTTTTTTTACTCCAAAATATTCATTCTGTCCCCTACAGATCACATCGAGTTTTACCCCCAAGATTTTCCTTCTGGTACAATATTGATTAACTCTTTTCTGCTCCAAAAATTTTCACTCTCTCCCCTAAACATCACCTCAGCTTTTCCCTCAAAAACGCTACCTCGCTCCCCTCAACATCCCCTCACATTTTCCTACACAAACCATTCTTGTGTCCCCTCTCAATTGCCTCAGGTTTTCAGCTAAAAATGTCACTTCTGTCCCCTCTGTTATTCCAGGTTTTCCCAGTTAGCAGCTGCAAGGAATTCAGGCAAAAGACAGCAGGGAACAGCTGTAAATTCAAAGGCAGAAGGAGAAGATCTACCAGCAAAGGGGAAAGGCTTCAGAAAACATTTCTGCAATTAATAATTATTTCCAATTCCCCAGTGAGAAGAACACGAACTCCCAGCCATTCAGGCCTGACAGTTCCCTGCAGCAAGAGCTCAGCACACGCCCACAGAGGCAAGTCCAGCATCTGAAAGAAAGGAAGAAGAAGAAAAGAGCCCATGACGAAGGATAACGGTGAGAGGATCTGCGCTGAATGTTGGAACACCTGGGAGGGTCACATGTAGAATCCAGAATGAGGAAAACCCCTCAGGGATTGTGCATTAAGTCATGAATGGGTAGAAAACAGGATCACAGCTGGAATTCAGAACAGGGGAAGCCCCAGACCAAAGCAAGAATCCAATACCAGAATCCAACCCAGAATCCAGTATGAGGGGAAACCCAAACGGGACTGTGCCAGAAGTCTGGAATGGGGGAAAAAAGTGGGTGAGGTTGTACCTGATGTCCTGCATGGGGGAAAGTCTAGACCGCGCATCAGCCATAATCCAGAACAGGCGAAAACCTCAAACAGATGTCAGCCGTGACCCAGAACAAAGAGAAACCCAGATCACACTGTGCCTGGAACCTGCAGTGAGAGAAAAATCCAGCCTGAATCGGGGCCAGGTGGCAGCATGGGTGCAAAATGGGGCAAGATCACTCACGGAGCTTGGCACAGGCTAAAAATTGCTGGGAACACGCACAGAGAAGGAGATATGGGAAAAAGCAGGCGGGATCACGCACAAAGCCTGGCATGAGAGGAAAAAGCAGCGGGGCTGGACTTTGGAACCCGGCAAGGATGGAAAACTTGGACTGGCTCATGCGCAGAACCCAGCATGGAGAAAATCCCAGACCGGATCACACACAGAGCATGGCACAGGGAACAACCCAGAGAGCAGCTGTCCTGGTTTAGGGACAAATTTGGGAGAAAACTCCTGAATTGGGATCTCTCTGGGAAGCAAACTTAAATGGCCGCTCCCTCTGCCCGTTCTGGTAACAAACCCTTTTGGAGAAAAGTGGAAAAAACTCTTTTACATAACAAACAAAGCGCATACAAGTATAAAGAATGGATTATACGAACAAATAAAACCTCTTGCTCTGGAGTGAGGTGGCAAATTGAGAAAGTTCTTGCCGTAGGTGTAGCGCGGCTCTCTCTCAGTCTCTCATCGGTCCCAGTCCCTCCGGCGCCGCTGGAAAATGCTGAGGTCCAGGCTCCAGTGGGCTGCAGGTGCAAGTCCTCAGTGCTCTCCTGTCATGGGTTAGTACAGTTTAGTTTTTTTAGTTAGAGAAGAATGTAGAGTAATTCTCCAGGTCAGCACCTGGGAATTGCTTTAGAAAGGACAGGGACCTATCAGAGGGTTAGCTGGAATACTGGCATCTTCTGACCACTGAAGATGGTTGGCTATGACTTTAGGAAGTACCATATAAACCCCCTTAATTTCCTGTAGGCGGGTCCCTTTTCCTTCTTTCCTTTGGCCAGAGGGAGACAGGTAACATCGAGCTGGGCCTGCTGCTCCCCCCTGTTGGCGGGGAGCTGGCCTGAGGCCTGGCCGGATTCCATCGGCTCCCAGGTCGGGGGGTGGGGGAAGGAGAGGTTGCTGCTTTACAACAACCACTTTCTCCAAACTTCCCTGGAACAGGGAGAGATCTCTGCCGAGCCCCTGATAAGAGCCATGGGCACCATTTAGGCTGAGGCCACCCCGATTTACTCCGAGGGGTGGGCTGAGAAGGTATTTATGATCCTGCCTGTTTTGGTTTTTTTTTTGATTCCGGACTGCCCGGGTGCCCTGATCTCTGATGTTTCTGTGTGAGTTCTTCCTCCCTCACCAGCACAGCCTTGGACATCTAACACCACAAGCTACAGAGGGAGAAGCAAAGACTCGGAGCAGATTTAACCCTTTCCTAGGAACACGAAGCTTCCAGAGCTTAGCCCTTCTCTGAGAGAGTAAGAAAGGACAGAGTGAACATAAAGAAAAAAACCAGCATGAAGTCAGTAAAGTAAAAAGTGAAAAGACTATTAGGGCAGAGGGTTGACGAGCTGGTTGTTCCATTCTTACTTGAGCCATGGAAATGAACTCTATATTTAGATCATTCCTTTAAATCATGGGAAAGATATGCATTTGGGGAGATGATTGTTTAGATTTATGTGTAGATTTAAGCAAAGGGATTTATGATGGACTAAGTAATATTAATCTTCTAAGATGCTTGAACAGAGAGAAAGATGAGAAGCTCTCTGCGCCAGTGAAGAAGTGAGAAGATATCTCTGTACCTTGAAGTGAAGAATCCATTGCTTTAGAGTTATTCATCTTTAAAAGGTGACACCCCAGTATGCAAAAGTCTAAGACCCAAGCAGCTTGGGGACCCGCTCATGGGAGGAGTCACAGAAGCAGTTTTTCCGGGCGGTTGTTTTTGTAACAGTTAAAAAAACCCACAAGAGAACTGTTCTAAGTTGTCAGTGGGATCCATAACTCTAAGAGAGACTCTTCCCCTGAAGAACTGATGAAAGACTATTGTCAGATAGTGACACTGACTGAAAATTACAAGTTTTATCTCTTTATGTTGTTTTGTAGGAAAGTGAACAGTTTGTAAGGGGAGGGAAGAGTGTTTTTGAAGTTTCATTCCGTTTTAGGTTTTTTTCCAACTTTCTTTTCCCTATTCTTTTAGTGTGTGTTAATAAAACTATTTGTTAATTTTTAAGGTTGAGCCTGCTTTGTTTTTCTCCTAGTCTCTCTCCCACAGAAAGAGTAAGTACTAAGACCAGAATTTAGTCAATGTGAAACCACTACATTACTTGGTGTTTCCGCCCGGTTTCAAAATGAAAACTATTACAGTTTTTCAGTCTAGAGTAGGTTTAAACAGTTACAAGAAAAATGGAAAAAAGCCAGTCTAGGGAATTTCTCTGCCCTAGCTAGCTGAAACTAACTAAAAGCAAAAAGATCTCTGTCCTGCAGTCTCTTTAAGCCTCTGCTGAGCACCCCATCTGGAGAGGAAGGTGTAGGAGTCAGGTGGCTCTCTCAAAACAAACCCTGCGCTTCTCCTCGCTCTTAGAACCAGTCTTAAAGGTACAGAACTCAATATACAGCACAAACAGAACAGATGACTGGGGATACAGGCATCGGAAAGTCACCCTAGGACAGCAGCGCGTGCGGAGTACAGAAGGGGAAAAAAGATGGACCAGATCACACGTGGAATTTAGAATGGAAGAAAATGTGGACAAGCCCATGTGCAGAGTCTGGAATCAGGAAACCACGAGCTGGATAGCAGAAAGAGTCCGGAATGTGGGAAAATGCAGACTAGACAATGCAGGCAATCCGGAATGGGGGAAAATGTGGGCGGGATCACACACGGAGACAGGAATGGAGGAAAACGCGGACAGGATTGCACGTGGAGTCCAGATTCAGGAAACCAGAGAGCTGATCACCTGCAGAACCCAGAACGTGGGAAAAGGCAGACTGGATCATGTATGGGCTCCAGAATGGGGGAAAACATCGAGCAGATCACACGTGGGGTCCAGAATGGAGGAAAACACAGAGGAGATTGTGCACGGAGTCCAGAATCAGTAATTAACTCGGATTGTGCACAGAGTCTGCAATGGGGGAAACCGGGATCACACAGAGACTGGAACTGAGGAAAATGCAGATGGGATCACATGCAGAATATGGAATCAGGAAACTCTGGATCAGGTCATGCATGGAGTCCAGAATGTGGCAAAACATGGACTGGAGTACCCACAGACTCCAGAATGGGGGAAAACCTGGACTGGATGGCACATGGAGCCCAGGGTGGGGGAAAATTGGAGCAGATTGCACGTGGGGTCTGGAATGGAGGAAAACACAGACACAGGGTCACACCTGGCATCCAGAACTGGCAATTCACAGACTGGATAACACACGGAGCCTGGAATGAGTAAAACACAGAGTAGATTGCGCAGAGTCCAGAATCAGGAAACCGTGGACTGAATTGTGTGCAGAATGTGGGAAAACATGGCCCAGATTGCACACAGAGTCCAAAATCAGGAAAATGGACAGGAGCACTCAGGCAGTCTAAACGTGGGAAAACACGGACTGGATGGTGCATTATACAGAACTAGGAAAACGTGGATGCGAGCACGTGGACTCAGGAATTGGGAAAACACAGTTGATTGCACACACAGTCTGGTACGTGGGAAAATGCGGAGTGGACTGAAGGTAGCCCACCCTCAGGAAAACACGGGCGGGATCACGCAATCCGGTGACCACTGTGGGAAAACCCACTGGTCACCAGAAATCGGAAAATCATAGGAAGAGGTCACAGGGCAAGGGTCAGGATGAAAGGCAGGGGCCGTGCGCAGCATGCGCTCAGCGTGTGCAACCTGTGCAGGTGCTTGGCCTACACAGGGGCTGTGGTTCACGCTTGGTGTGTACTTGTGGCAGGTGCATGGCATTGCCAAGTTCAGGAAATGTGGTACCGCAGAGTAGAGCTCTGGCCACAAAACTAAGCCCATCTTCATGTTTTTAATTCTCTTTGCATTCCAGTCTCTTTACCACATCCTCCAATCGCTGCCCCGTCACAACAAGAGAAAGATCCTGTTTCTGTACTACACCTAAACACAGAACTGAACTGGCTGCCTGTTACTGCCAATATCAGCTTTGAAAGTCAGTGTTCAGGGTGAGACATTAAGGGCAAAGCAAAAGGTCAGAGAGCAGTAGTCAGGGTGAAAGGAGGGCAGGGCCTTGCTGGCTGCCTTGTGCGTGGCAGGGGTGGGGACAGCGCAGGGCCGTGGCCTGGGGAGGCACGTGGTGGGTCCACGGATTCAATGAGCCCCCACCCAGCCCAGGCTCAGCACCCCTGGCAGAGCCCTCTCAGGGCAGCACCTGCACGCTCAGGCGGCCACAGCCAGGGTGGGGACACCGTCAGAAGCACCCTGACTTTGTGGCAGAGACGGTTCCTCAAGAACACAGCCAGGACCGGGCATGGCCACGACCACGCCAAACTCTCCCTGTGCTCCGCACGGCAGCGTGGTCTAACGGCTCCAAGGGGGCAAGAGAAGGACACTGCAGAAAGTGCAGGATGTGTTCTTGCACCCACAGAGGGAGACTGCTCCCGTGCCAGAGGGCTAAGGCCGGGGGGAGCCAAACAGCCCCCATGTGCTGGGAACTTTGACCTGGGGGAGAGGAGGGGAGCGGATAAAATCTGTGCAAAGCAGAGAAGGGAAGTGCCTCCAGCCCCAGTGCATACTGTGAAAAGCTTGTGAAAGGCTGGGCTGTTTTCCTCCTTCTTCCATACCTGTCCCTCCTCAGCCATAGTGCACGTCCATAGAGGAGCTGTGGAACTAAGGCCTCAAGTCAGTCGTACCCCATGCTAAGTGACACTTTTTCTCAGGGACACAGAGCATTTAGGCTCAGCCTGGAGGAGACTCTCACTAGAGTTTCAGTGACAGCTGCTGTTGGGTTTCCCAGAGGTGGCTTATTTCAGTTGGGTTTTGTGAAAAAATAAACCCGTTGGAAATAATTTACAGGCAGAAATTTTTCAAACAAATACATAACAAAACACGACCTTGCTTGTCTCGCTGGGAATCCCTCTTCCTCAAAGTCCCTCTGGACCTGAGGACGCCAGGGGGTTCCAATGTGACAAGAGACGGAAAAAAACCTAGGATGTGCAAAGCACCCAGCTGGATTGCCTGGCAGCATTCTGGAAGGAAGAAAAACCCAACTGTTCAGCTGTTTAGTGCACAACACAAATATTAACTAATCCAGCTGTGGGAAACCCAACAGCACATCTCTTTCAAACTCCATTGGGAATCTCCTTCGGGCAGCGCCTAAATCACCTACTCCAATTAACCAGTGTGCACATGGAGGGCTCTGTGTGGAAGGGTCAGTGCAGATCCTGCACCCTTATGTACAGAGGATGAAACCAAAACCCAATTTTGCTCCACAAAATCAAATAGAAAATAATTAGAAGAAGGATATAGTGCACTAGAAAAGATCTGCTTGCCTTTGAATGCAGTGCCCCAGAACTCAAATAGTCACTAAAACAAGAAAACACACGCAATATGAACAAAAACACCAAGTATTAGACAAACCTTTCCACACAAGTGTCATTCTGCAAAATGGTTTCCCCAGGTCTCTTGGCCTCATCCCAAACCCTTCTCCATCCTCAGGGTTACTGCACTCACTCCAGGGTACCTGGCAAAAAAAGGAGCAAGTGGAGGCTTTGTGCTTCCCTGGCATCTTCTCTCTCCACCAATCCAGGGCAAATCAGAGCCTCCAAGGGAGGCACAGATCCACCTGCAAGGGCAAGGACTGTTCCATGTCCACAGAAGCTCCGTGGCAATATTCAAATCCCAGCAGCAGCAGCATTGACCAGTCGAGGTAGGCAAGAGCACAGCATCAACCAGTGGTGCCCATTACCCATCGCATCCCTGACATGCAGCTGTCCTGGCCCCCAGAGCAGATATCCAGATCTCTCATGAAACCAGGGATGAGAACAACACCCAGTCCTTTTTCCCCCCGCAAAGAAGAATAAAGTGAAAATATAAACATCAGCTTCAGGGGTTTTTTTGTTTGTTTTTTTAATAGGTGGTCATAACTCCCCCACAAAGGACAGAGTTATTCAGTGTCTTGGTTTTGAAAGACAGTTGTCTCCTAAGGAGAGCTAGAGCCTCCCTTGGAATGTAAGAGAATGTAAGCCCCCTTCCCTCTAAATTATTATGGTTTTGCAATTAGATGCTTTCAGGCAAAGATTTGGGAATAGGAGTAACAGTTCTTTACTAGGAGTATTAAGAAAAAAAAAAAAAAAAAAAAAAAGGAAATACAAATATAGTAGTACAAAAAAGCCAAGCAAGGTAGCAACCAAAAATCCTGGAAAACTCTGACAGAGTCAGGGAAATGACCTGGCACCCTTGGTGGTCAGGGTGTTGGAAGCAATCCAAACAACTCCTCCCGGAGTAACAGACGTGGTCTGGGGGAGTAGAGATGGTCCTGTAGAAAGTCCAGTGGTGACAAGATGGGTCCGGTCTTCCTCTGGGAATCCAGTGAAAAAACTGGATACCTTATGTTCTTCAGTCCCAGTTTTGATCTTGCTAGGAACAGTTGGCTCCTCCCCCACTGGCTGGAGCATCTCACAATGGGATGATGGAATGTGTCATGTCACTGGTGGGCCCTAATGGCCCATAATCAGAAAACGCCCCCCTGGAGGATGGAGGGGCGTGCAGTACACCTAAAACCGATTGCCCCAGAGGTGGAAACACAGCCCCACCATCTGCCCTAGACTCATCCAAGCTGCACTGGGAAAGGGCGAGGCTCCGGAACATCTACAGTACATCAATGACATCACTGTGTGGGGGAACACAGCAACGGAAGCGTTTGAGAAAGGAGAGAAGATCATCCACATTCTGCTGGAAGCCGGTTTTGCCATCAAGAAGAGCAAAGTCAAGGGACCTGCCCAAGAGATCCAGTTCCTGAAAGTAAAGTGGCAAGATGGACGGCATCAGATTCCCACCGAGGTCATCAATAAGACCACTGCAATGTCTCCACAGACCAGCAAGAAGGAAACACAAGCTTCCCTAGGCCCCATAGGTTTTTGGAGAATGCACATCCCTGAGTACAGCCAGACTGTGAGCCCTCCCTACCTGGTCACCCGCAAGAACGATTTCCACTGGGGCCCTGAACAGCAACAAGCCTTTGCCCAGATCAAGCAGGAGATTGCTCATGCGGTAGCCTTTGACCTAGTCAGAATATGACCAGAGGTGAAGAATGTGCTCCACTCTGCAGCCGGGAACAATGGCCCGTCCTAGAGCCTTTGGCAGAAGGTGCCTGGGGAGACGCGGGGCCGACCGCTGGGATTCTAGAGCTGAAGTTACAGAGGGTCCAAAGCCAACTACACTCCAACACAGAAGGAAATCTTGGCCACCCAGGAAAGAGTTCAAGCCGCCTCAGAGGTGACTGGCACAGAAACACAACTCCTGCACCCCGACTACCGGTGCTGGGGTGGATGTTTAAAGGAAAGGTTAAAGGAAAGGTTCCCTCTACCCATCACGCCACCAACGCCACATGGAGCAAATGGATTGCCCTCATCACTCAGCACACTCCTATTGGAAACCCGAATCGCCCTGAGATTTTAGAAGTAATTACCAACTGGCCGGAAAGTCAAAACTTTAATCCCACGGATGAAGAGGAGCAGGAACAAGTGACACGTGCTAAAGCAGCTCCACCATATAACCAACTGCCAGCCGAAGAAACACGCTAAGCTCTTTTCACTAAGAGTTCATGCGGCATCATAAGGGTAAACCAGAAGTAAAAAGCAGACATATAAAGCCCCACACGACAAGTTGCACAAGCCACTGAAAGAGAGGGTGGATCGAGTCAACTAACTGAACCCAAAGCTGTTCAACTTGCCCTGGACATTGCTGAAAGAGAGAAGTGACCAAAGCTCTACCTCTACACCGAGTCACGGATACACAGATTGGCATTCACCAGTTCTCTGTGGGCTTTGCTGGAAAGGTGGAAAAAGGCCAATTGGCAGCATAGGGGGAAACCAATCTGGGCTGCCGAGGAATGGAAGGGCACTGCAGTCAGGTAGAGAAGTTACCTGTGAAAGTCCGCCATGTAGATGCCCATGTCCCCAAGAGTCGGGCTAACGAGGAGCACCAGAACAACAAACAGGCAGATCAGGCTGCAAAGACAGAGGTGTCAAAGACAGACTTAGATTGGCAACACAAGGGAGAGCTGTTCCTAGCTCAATGGGCCCATGATGCCTCAGGTCATCAGGGCAGGGATGCCACCTGTAAGTGGGCACGAGACCGAGGGGTGGATCTAACCATGGACAGTATTTCTCAGGTTATCCATGACTGTGAGACGTGTGCTGCCATCAAGCAGGCCAAGCGGGCAAAGCCGCTATGGTATGGCGGGCGATGGTCCAAGTATAAGTACGGGGAAGCCTGGCAGATTGACACCATCACCCTTCCCCAAACCCGCCAAGGCCAGCGCTACGTGCTGACCATGGTGGAAGCCACCACTGGATGGTCAGAGACCTACCCTGTGCCTCACGCTACTGCCCGGAACACCATGGTGGGCCTTGAAATGCAAAACCCATGGAGACATGGCACCCCGGAGAGAATCGAGTCAGACAATGGGACCCACTTCAAGAACAGCCTTATAAACACCTGCGCTAGAGAACATGGCATTGAAAGGATAGATCACATCCACTCATGCACCTTGAGGATCATCAAGCCCCTCCCTTTTTGTGGCTCGGACACCTGCCACTAGACCAGGTTGCTCAAAGCCTCATCTAACCTGACATTGAACCCTGCCAGGGATAGGGCAGCCACAACTTCTCTGGAAAACCCCTCTCACTGCCTTGCCACCCTCACGGTACAGCACTTGTACCTGTTCTGTAATATAAACCTGCCCTCTTTCCATTTAAGGCCATTCCCTTGTATCCTATCATTCCAGGGTCCTGTATGTATTTTTTTCCAGCCTTCTTATAACCCCCTTTCAGCACAGGAAGGATGCTCTAAGTGTTTATAAAGCCTTTTTTCCAGGCTGAAAAACCGCAGCCCTCCCAGCTTGCCTTCATAGGAGAGGGTCTTTAGCCCTTATTTCGCCTCTTTGTGACTCTCCTCTGGAGTCACTGCAGCAGGTTCATGTCCTTCTCATGGTGGAGGCACCAGAGCTGGACACAGCACTCTGTGTCCCAGGAAAACCATGAAAACTATTCAGTTCCCTGTGGATATTTAAAACGTGTAATTTCCTGGTCTTCCACATCTCAAGGTAGATGATACTGGATTTTACTTTTTTAGCAATGTAGAAGCATTTGGGATGCTGGCAAAAGGAACAGCCCTAAGTAAAGGTCTTTAGTTTTTCCAGAGAGGAAATGTTCTCCTAATGCAGCCTCTCTTTTTTTCCTCTTTTCTTGTGTGTTTCTGTTTGTTTGTTTTTGAATTCTGATTGCTGAACTTAGTTTTAGCACTAAATCACTCATACAAAAAGGCAATCGGGATTTATAGCTGCAGTCTTAGATTTTAATGTCAGATAAACAAAATGCAACGTCACATAATTATTTATTTTTAATATTACATTAGCATATTTCCTTATGTAACTGGTACAGAGCAACTAAAAGGCTGTTTTAGGGCAGGAAAAATAGCAGAACGTGAATTGGGTCTGTTCTTCAGCAATATCAGACCTTTGAAACTAAACGCACAGCTCAGGAGTGCAAACTTAAGTGCAATAAAGCTTTGTAGATATAAAAACACTTCACACTCTCAGCTGAACTCGTCAATGTTATGCTGCATCTCAGCGGTGGTCATAATTTTCTTTTCTAGTTCTATTCACATTTGCAGAAGTGTCAAGAAAAATTTCAATCCAGGAGCAACTTACCCATAGACTCCAACACTGATGCCACAGTATATAAAGAGGACCCGTCCAGTGCTTCCAGACTGTCAAACCCTATAGGACTTGCTGCCTTCTTACTGTTAAAACTTAGCTCAGCAACTCCATTTTCAATCTGGAAACAAAACAGAAATCATCACTTGATAATCAATGATTTAGAAATAAGACACAGACCACATGCAGATTCAGTATGTTTCTGTTCATTGCCTGTTTTCAGAGGAAATCAAAGGCGGAGATGTGTTTCAAAAGAATTATTTATTCCCTAAAATTATCTTAAATTAAGCAACCCGTGGCAAAGTTTGCAAAGTTTGTGTGCAGGTTCAGCAAGAGGTAGGGATAACACAGAGAGATCTTCAGTAAATGAGGAAAAGGGATAATCTGTGTCGAACATACTCCCCAGAATAAATCAATACCATGCTGATCTTCTAGTCTCCATTTGATTTCAGTTATTCTGTAATAGATAGCTTTGAAGCTATTTCATAGAAATTTTAACCACAGCTTGAAATGCCGTTGCCTCAGATGCTGCCTTTGAATTTCATTTCCAAGAGTATTTCTCTGCCCCTGAGGCCAGCGTTACACAGGAAAAGTCCACACTGGGGAGCTGTGGATGCAAATAACTTGAGGCCCATCCTCAGCAAATTTCATGGAAAATCTTCAGTGGGATTGGATCAGTCCTGAATTATGCACTTACATTCTACACAGACTGGGCTCACTGCCCAGAGTACAGTCCAGAATTTCCCTCCAGCCAGGTGACGCCAATCCAGACCCCGTGAGCAATCCAGTCTTGGTTTTCTTTTCTCCTTTGCCAACTCCATTCCAGTTTCCAGGAGAAATCCAGTCTGGGTTTTCCCTCCAACTGGGTGGTCCAGACCAAGGGACTGGTTCCAGGTGGGTCTAGAACCACCGTTCTAGGTGGGTGGAACCTGACCTAACCCCTTGAACCTCCATGGACCAAATCTCTGCCCCCCTGGCCTCCCCCCAGTCCTATCGTGCTGACTCCTTCCTCTAATACTCATAGCAAGCCAAAATCACCTGGAACAAGAACCCCCCATACGCAAACAAATTTTTATCACAACAGTAATCATAGTTTGTTGTAATGCATTAATTGGGTTTATACTTCATCGGATTTGTAATGTTTTTTCCATCTGTCCTTGCCCAGCAGTGCCCATCCCCCATACTGAAATGGAACCTAACTCTGTTCCCCTGCCCCTTCTCCCTTATTGGGTGGTGCCTCTGGGCCCTGCTCCCTGGGGAAAAAGCCCTGACAGGGGAGGGGCCAGCTCTCTCTGGCACTGGCGAGTCATCGGGAAAGGTCTCCAGCAAAGCAGGCAGGACTCGAGAATAAAAGCTGTAAAATCCCACCCGACGCCAGAGAGCAGTCTCTTTCACTTTTGCCATCGGCGGTCGTCTAGTCTCGTGGGGAAATTCTGCAATAGTTCAACCCTTCATCCTCCTGGCCTTCTCAGCCTCAGAAATAATACTCTTCTACATTGCATTTGAGGCCACCCTCGTCCCAGCCTTGATCCCCATCACCCAATGAGGGAACCAGCCCAAACATCTAAATGCCGGCATTTACCTCCTATTCTACACACTCGCCAGCTCACTCCCCCTGCTAATCGCCATCCTCCACCTACATAACCAAACAGGCACCCTTGACTTCCCAATCCTCAAACTTTCACACCCAACCCTCACCTCCTCCTGAACAGGCATCGCATCAAGCCTCGCCCTCCTAATACCTTTCATCGTTAAAGCTCCCCTATACGGACTACATCTAGGACTCCCCAAAGCTCATGTAGAAGCCCCTATCGCAGGATCCATGCTCCTCGCCGCCCTGCTACTAAAGCTAGGAGGATACGGCATTATACGAATAACCATCCTCGTAAACCTAACATCAACCAACCTCCACTACCCCTTCATTATCCCTCGCACTATAAGGGGCACTGATAGCCAGTGCCATTTGCCTACGCAAAATCGACCTAAAATCCCTAATCGCCCACTCATCGGTCAGCCACATAGGCCTAGTTGTCGCCGCAACCATCGTTCAAACCCAATGAGCATTCTCAGGGGCAATAATCCTAATCATCTCACACAGACTGACCTCCTCAATACTCTTTGGCCTAGCCAACACCAACTACGAAAGCACCCACAGCCGAATCCTCCTACTAACACGAGGCACGCAACCCCTCCTACCTCTCATGGCCACCTGATGACTACTAGCAAACCTAACAGAGCACTACCCCCAACAACTAACCTCAGAGCAGAGCTAACCATCATCATCACCTTGTTCAACTGATCTCCACTCACAATCCTCCTCACAGGGGCCACAATCCTCCTCACCGCCTCATACGCTTTATACATACTAACAATGACACAACGAGGCACCCTTCCATCCCACATCACATCAGTCCAAAACTCCTCCACACGAGAACATCTCCTCATAGCCCTATACGTAATCCCCATGATTCTCCTCATCTTCAAGCCTGAAATCATCTCCGGCACCCCCATATGCAAGTAGAGTTGAACCAAAACATTAGACCGTGATTCTAAAACTAGAAGTCAAAACCTTCTTACCTGCCGAGAGGAGGTTTAACCAACAAGAACTGCTCATTCTTGCATCTGAGTCTAAAACCTCAGCCCCCTTCCTTTCAAAGGATAACAGTATTCCAACAGCCTTAGGAGCCACCCATCCCGGTGCAAATCCAGGTAAAAGTCATGGACCTGCCATTAGTCCTAAACACCCTCCTACTACTAACCCTAACAACCCTATCCACCCCCATTATCCTCCCACTCCTATCACCCAACCTTAAAAACAGCCCAGCCACCATCACAAATACAGTAAAAACCTCCTTCCTCATCAGCCTAATCCCAATAGCAATCCACATCTACACAGGGACGGAAAGTCCAATTTCCCTCTGAGAATGACAATTCATCATCACCTTCAAAATCCCAATCAGCCTAAAGATAGATTTCTACTCCCTCACATTCTTCCCCATCGCCCTATTCGTATCCTGGTCTAGCCTACAGTTTGCAACATGATACATAGCCTCAGATCCATACATCACAAAATTCTTCTCCTACCTCCTCCTATGCCTTATCGCTATGCTAATCCTAATTGTCGCCAACAACCTCTTCGTGCTACTCATCGGCTGAGAAGGAGTGGGCATTATATCCTTCCTTCTGATCAGCTGATGACATGGCCGAGCAGAAGCTAATACCGCCGCCCTCCAAGCCGTCCTCTACAAGCGAGTTGGTGATGTCAGACTTATTCTCTGCACAGCATGACTAGCCTACGCCTCAAACACCTGAGAAATCCAACAACTCTCCTCCCCTTCCCAAACCCCCACCCTCCCCCTCCTGGGACTCATTCGGGCAGCAACAGGCAAATCCGCCCAGTTTGGCCTCCACCCCTGACTCCCAGCCGCCATAGAAGGCCCAACCCCCGTCTCCGCTCTACTCCACTCCAGCACGATAGTAGTGGCCGGAATCTTCCTCCTTATCCAAGCCCACCCTATACTTAACACTAACCAAACCGCCCTCACTCTATGCCTGTGCCTAGGAGCTCTTTCCACACTATTTGCCACTACATGCGCCCTCACCCAAAACGACATCAAGCAAATCATCGCCTTTTCCACCTCAAGCCAGCTAGGCCTCATAATAGTCACCATTGGACTCAACCTCCCACAACCAGCCTTCCTCCACATTTCAACTCACGCATTCTTCAAAGCCATACTATTCCTGTGCTCAGGCTCCATCATCCACAACCTTAATGGAGTACAAGATATCTAAAAAACAGTAGGATTACGAAAAAAATTACCAACAACTACCTCCTGCCTCACCATTGGCAACCTAGCCTTAATAGGCACGCCATTCCTCACAGGATCCTAGGTGGGGGGCTAGGTCACTCTAGAACCGCGGTTCTAGGTCACTCTAGAACCGCGGTTCTAGGTCACTCTAGAACCGCGGTTCTAGGTCACTCTAGAACCGCGGTTCTAGGTCACTCTAGAACCGCGGTTCTAGGTCACTCTAGAACCGCGGTTCTAGGTGGGGGGTGGTGTGCCCAGAGCCCAGCAGCAGCAGAGAGTCCATACTTGCCTGCTGTCCAGGGCAGATCAAACAGCTCCAGGCCATCCTTAAAATGCGCCCCTGGAGGATTGAGGAGTGGTGAAAGAGGTAAGAAGCACTGCCTCAGCTGATTTTAATGGCTGGGCCATTATCAGAAGGCACCAGTCTCCCACTCCCCTGGAAGGGTAAGAGAAGGATAAAACATGTCCCAAAATAACTGCTTTCCACAGATGAAATAGAACACACATTTTTAGGTTACATAACCCAATACTTTCAGGTTCTTACTCACAGACTCCGGGGCAGGGAAGGGGGCTGTATGGGGAGTGAGTTTCTTGCCATGCTTAAATCATTCACACCATCTTCAGGAATTTTGTCATTTACTCAGGCTCAGAGCAAGAACTTACAAAATGAGAAGCTCATCATTGCACCTCAGCATTCCTACCAAAGACTGCTGTGTTGATTTGGCACAGCCTGGTTTTGTGGCAGCAGCAGGGAGCCCACAGAGGTGGCTTCTGGGAGAAGCTTCCACCGCGTCCAACAGAGCCAGTTGCTGGCGTGGCACAGGGCAAGGTGATGCTGGGGCCACCGCCAGCTCGGTGTGGCCGCGGCAAAGCCGGCCTGCCTGGCCCCACGGCCAGCCGCGCCCCAGGCACGAGGGCAGGGCTGGCAGCAGCAGCTTCTCCTCTGGCAACACGCACCAGGAGAGGCCTTAAACAGCGCCAGGGCCCTGGTGGCTGCCACTGCCCACGGCAAAAACACGGCGAGCGACTCCCCGACACGCAGCCTAAACGAGATCAACCTCCTGCTGCTGGGGGATCCTGCAGGGGTCTTTGAACTGGTGAAACCTTCTAGCAGTAGCACCTACGAGCAGCAGCTTTTCTTCTAGTCAGAGAAGAGGAGGAAGTGAGAATGTGCTGGAAAACAACATGGTGGCACCAAGGTCAATGGACAAAAGAGGGAAGAAGTGCTCATCACAGCTGAGATTCCTCTGCAAACTGTAGTGAGGACTGTGATGAAACAAGTTGTGGCCCTGTCACTTTGCATTAAGTCCACAGAGGATGCAGAGATCCACTCACAGCCCATGGGGAAAGCACTCATGGGGGGTTGAGAGGGGGTGGAAGCCAGAGAGCGCTTTGATCCAGTGGGAGACCTGAATAGGAAGAGAGAGAGGGCACCTGCTTCTAGAGATAAAGAGAGCCCTTGCCTCCAAACTAGAGCAACCAAGGCCTAAAAAACTGCACCCTGTGCATGAGGAACCCGCGACACAACAGCTCTGGAAAGGCTCTTGGCCTGCAGGAGGGACCCTACAGCATACCAGAGGAAAAAAAAAAACCTCCTCTCCCTGAGCAAACAGAAGAAAAATTCAAATAATGAGCTGACCAAAACCCCCATGCCCTGTCTCCCTGCACTGTCAGTAGGAAAAGGAAGGGGCTGGGAGGGAAAAAAATACAAGGTGTTTTAAAGGCTTAATTTACTTCACACTATCATTCTCTGACTCTGTTAATAATAAATTAACCTTACACCTTTAAATTTGAACCCATTTTGCCCTTAGAGTGTTTTTCTCTCAGTTCTTAACTCACAAACCCCTCATTAATTTCCCACCCCTTTGCCCAACTAGAGCAGCAGAGAGCGAGCGGACAACTTTCATGGGTGCCTGGGTTTGGCCAATTAAATGATTAAGATTAAGAAAGTGGTTAAGATACAGCACCAGTCACATCCTAAGGCTTGACCATCCTCCAGAGCCACAGCCCGCGAGCTGGAAACCCCCTGTCTCAGCCAAGCACTGGAGAGCCTCTCCCATAACCGGGAGTTCCCGCGGGCGCGTCCACCCACAGGCAAAGAGGCTTTCTGACTGTGCTGGGACAGGGCCCAGCTCGGACAATTGGGTGCCAGCAAACAGGCTGACACAACGTCCAGTACGGCAACAGCCGGGCTCGGCTTCCTCGTGGATTGGGCCCCAAGCCTGGCCAGGGCTCAGGGAAAAACCCAGGAGCTGCCAGCAAGGCAAGAGGTCTGATTTTGTGGCTTTGTCCAGCTTCTCAGGCACAGAAAGGTCAATCCCTGTTTTGTCAGTGAGCAGATACCTAGGCCCTAACGCTAATGAACCTGTGGACTTTGTTAATGAATGCGTACAAACACAGCATTAGGCTGGAAGGTTCCACCAAGAGCTCAGCTTTGGCTCAAAGGCCTGTTTGTTCAGCCCTCACCACTTCAGCAGCCCTAAGCCATCTCTTAAGCAGAACCAGGACAGAAGAGCACAACCATTCCTGACTTCCAGAGCAGCCCCTGCTGCCTTGGCACTCTCCCCTTTAGTCCTTGTCTTGAAGGTCAGCACCATCCAAGAAACACAAATCCAGGCTCCTCCTACTCCTTGAAGGAGGTCCAAAAGGGCACTAAGCTGTCTCAACACAAGAGCAAGACCGGGATGCTCTTCCTTGGGAAAAACTCAAGCTACTAAAATGCCAGGAACACCAGACACTGACGGTCCGCTGAAGGATATCGATCCAGCTCTACTGACAAGTGGCGGTTGGAGAGAGGAATCTACAAGGCCTTGAGAAGTCCAAACCCAGCCCCAGATGTTTTCCTGCTTGTATCATTCAGCTCTGCACTTACCTTGCAGAGTCTTCTGCCAACTGGTTCCAGATGCTCTGCTGCTATCAAAAATACTCACATCACCTTATTTCTAGGCTCCAAGAAGTCTCATCCCATTCTCTTTGTTCAGATGTTCCACATGAGGGTTTCATGGAAAACAAGCTCTTTTCCTATCCAGATCCTTTCTTAAGCTGTAAGAAGCCCATGATCTCACAGGTACTCACAGAAACTCTCCCAACACCATTTGCTGCTTCTCTCTCTCTGCCAGGGTCCCAAGAAATTCTGTGTCAGTTCTCGTCCAGCATTTGCCAAGGACCTGGAGAGAGAAAGGCACAATCATTACTATTAATTATGGCCACAGGCTTTGGGCTCAGGGGTGGGTTCAGCCTTCTGGAAGGAGAAGCAGACACTCCTCATCCCGCTGGAGCCGATTCCTCCATTCCCTGGTCGGTTCTCGCAAGCCCTTCAAGCCACTCTGCAACACTCAGCACCGCCACAGAGCTACAACAGAGCAGCAGTTTATCCACAGGCGATTTCGCCTAGCACACGTTTCTGTTGTGTTTCCAAAGCAATCCTAGTGCTTATTTTACACCCCCAGAAGCACGTGCCCGCATCCACAACGACACCGGATTTTCACAGTGTGCCAATAGGAACACAAACAGATTTAATACACTATTCTTCAGACAACAGCTCACCCACTTAACCACTGTGCGCTTGGACTGCTTCTTGTCTTCTTGTGGGAGGGTCAACAGAGGTGCACCAGCTTTAGACACGGAGCACAAAAACAGAAACCAACTCACCTCCACCAAATGAAATAAAACATGAGCATAAGCCACATGAAATGATACCGTGTCATAGGAAACACTGATTTGCTTAGAACATAGTGCCCAAGAACTCAAGCATCCAATTAAAACTAGAAAACACATTCAAAATGGGTCAAAGTAGCAAACATTAGACCAACCTTTCAACACAGGTGTGAGTCTAGAAAATGGTTTCTCCAAGTCTCCTTGTGTCATCCCAAGCGCCTCTCCAACTTTAGGGGTCACTGCACTCACTCCAGGGCACTTGGAGTAAAGAGATAAAATAAACACAGCCTTGTTGTTTTACACATGGTGGTTCCATCCCTGGCAAGGTCAGAGCTACTTTGCTTCTTGTTTACAAATCTCTTTGGGGTGGCTTAGAGTGAAAGACTGGAAGAACCCTGTTTGCAAACACGTACACAGATAGACCTACAGGCTTCATTTCAAACCATTTGGCTGCAATGAAAAGCAGCTATGCAGCCAATGGGTTCTTACTATCTGCTGTCATACAGCAATACAAAAGGATGAAATTATTAATTAAGGAAACACATAAGGGAAAAGAAACTTTCACAGCTGGGCCAGGTGTGTCAGGGAGGGCTGTTAGCAGGAGAAGAGGCTCCAGCTCCTGGCAGGATTTGCCTCGCATCCCCTCAAAGGCCCAGCTGCAGCCTCCAGCCAGTGAGAGTTCACCCCCTGTCTCATGCAGATCGGCCATTCCACTCACAAACCTCCTCCTCCCAGGAATGCCCACGTGGCCAGGCCCTCCACAAGCGCAGTCAATGCTCATCAAGGGTCCAGTGGCTCCCAGCAGTTGGGCCAAAGACTTGCAGCACCTGGAACGCCCTGGAAGAAAAACATGGGAGCTTGTGGAACCAAGGAACGGAGGAGCTGCCCTGTCCCAGCTCTGCCTCCACAGCCAGCAGCAGGGCAGAGGCAGCCCTCAAACCCCCCCCAGGGCTTCCCCTGGAAAGGGCAAACACCGGCACCCAGCTGGGGACAGACGTGGCACAGCCTGAACACGCTCAAGGAGCGCCTCCAGAGGGGACAGAGGGACAACCCCAAACAAGACTCACAAACAGGGGCTCACAGAAACTCTCCAACACCATTTGCTGCTGCTCTCGCTGCCAGGGCCCCGAGAACTTCTGGGTCCCCCTCTTTGTCACGTGCGTGTCGGTGACGTGGAGAACTTTCTGAGCAGGAGCTGAAACCAACAGAGAAGCACAAAATGAGACAAAAATCCTCTTCCCCCACCCTCTAGAGTCCCAAGTCAGGAGAACCAACAGAACTCAACACCTCTGTAGGAGGGCAAAAATCCAGGTAGACTCTTAGCTCAAGCAGAGGAATAAGCTTCTTCTTCCCACTCCTTGGGAAAAACTATGGAAACAGGAGAACCAACGCACCAAATCAGCTCAGTCCGCACAGCAGGTTTTCTTCCAATGCCCCTGGCAGACAGAAGAGACGGGCCCTGCCCATCCCCACAGCACACTGCTCTCATTACAGTACATCCCATGATCCACACCCACCCAGCCCTTCCAAATCCAAAACCCAGCACCATTCCCAACGGGCTGCCTCACACACAACAGGTTTTTCCAACCCCGTCACACCTGAACACCTTGGGGTCCTCAGGTACTGCAGGACTTGGAGCAGAATCAAGCTCAGCAGTATAAGAAGGGTAACGCTGCTTAATTCTCTTGCCAATTCCTGTAAGAAGCTAATTTTCAACTGTTTATTGCGTGAAAGCAAAGTTAAATAAACCAGCTCTGGGAAAAAAAAAACCAACAGCAGCTATCACAAACTCCACTGGGAATCTCCTTCCGGCTGAGCCTAAAGCACCTGTGTCCCCAGGGATGGAAAAGGAAAACCCAAATAAATGAGTCCCGCCTCCAACAGCACAGGAAGAACAAAGACAAGGTAGCACAGATGCAAACAGCTGTGGGAAAACTCCTCCGAGTCATCAAGTTCCAGTCCTGCTTTCCTACAAGATTCAAAAAGAAGCACTGTTTTCATCTAAAACTCACAGGATCAAATACCTGAAAATATTAGATGCAGCACAGCTCCCAGGATGTGTACTGGACAGTAGAAGTGTTTGGCCAGGGGGGCAGGGGCAGCAGCAAAGACACAGACACCAGCTTCAGGAATCCAGCCTCATTGACCAGAGCTCAAAGCAGCAAAGAACTCCAAACAACAAAGCCCTGCAATGCCCCTCACCATTGCTACCAAAGACAGCAGCACTACAGGGACTGAGACGCAGCACCAGGGACCCTGAGACTTCACCATCCTCCAGAGCCACAGCCCGCGAGCTGGGACCCCCCTGTCCCAGCCAAGCACAGGAGAGCCTCTCCCATAACCGGGACTTCCCACAGGCGCGTCCACCCGCCGGCAAAGAGGCTTTCTGACTGTGCTGGGACAGGGCCCAGCTCGGACAATCGGGTGCCAGCAACAGGCTGACACAACGTCCAGTACGGCAACAGCCGGGCTCGGCTTCCTCGTGGATTGGGCCCCAAGCCTGGCCAGGGCTTCAGGAGCAATCCAGGAGTTCCCTTGTCCCTGCACCTCCCCACAAGGCCTTGGGCAGCTTCTCAATAGAGAAAGGTCAATCCCTGTTTTGTTAATGAGCAGATAACCCAGATCCCAGCACTAACCATCCTGTGGCTTTCATCAAGAAGTGGAGATAAATAGAACATTTTGTTGAAGGTTCCATCAACAGCTCAGCTTTGGCTCAGGGCCTCTTGTTCAGGCCTTTGTACATTGGTGACCAGTACACACTCACAGCCATCCACGTGCTTCTTTACATCTCCATGAGCACGGCCCAAGCCCCCCACACACAGGAACATCAAACTTTCCTAGTGTACCCATAGAAACATCAACAGGTTTAATTTGATTTTATTCTTCAGTCAACACCTAATCCAATTAACTACAGGGCACTTGGACTGCTTCGTGTGGAAGGGTCAAAGGAGCTCCCGTGCATCCTTAAGTACAAAGCACAAAAACAACAACCAGTTTTGACACACAAAAGGAAGCAGAAAAAAACCAGAAGACGTGATCCCACAGACTAGAAGGTATTGGCTTGCCTTTGGGTGTAAGGCCCCAGAAGTCCATCCTGCATTCAAAACAGGGAACTCAGCCCAGGGGGACAAAAGCACCAAGCATTAGACAAACCTTTCAGCAGAAGTGTCATTCTGAGAAAATGGTGGCTCCAAGTCTCTTCACCTCATGCCAAGCCTCTCTTCATCCTCAGGAATCACTGCACTCGCTCCAGGGTACTTGGCAGGGAAAAAAGAGCAAGCGGAGACTTTGGGGCTTCCCCAGGATTTTTTCCCCTTTGCCTGCCTCATCAGGCAGCGCCCAGTGGCTGGGAAATGCTCTCTGGGAACCCAGGGCAGGCCACAGCCTCTGAGTGTGGCACAGATCCCCCCACAAGGGGAAGGATTCTTACCTGTCCCCAGGATCCCCACGGCCACGCGCCAACCACAACCGCAGCATTTGCCAGCCGAGGCAGGCAGGACACAGCCACAGCCAAGATCTCTCCCTCAAGCACAGCACGGATCACCTGCCCAGGAAAGGAAGGGCTGCTTGAAAGGGCACGACAGCTCCGCCCTGGGACAGAGGCAGAGGAGGAACCCGGCAGGCCATTGGACCCCTGAGCACCGCCAGACAAGCGCTCCAGGCTGCAATGCTGCCCATCACATCCCTGAAAACCACCCATCATACACACCAGAACAGCTGCAGCAGAGATCCAAGCGTGCCCCACAACTGCCAGAGACAAGAACAGCTTCAGGCCACTGCTTCCCTGAGAAGAAAGTGAAAACATCAACATCAGCTTGTTATCTTCGAGGGGACTTGAGCTACAAAGGGGCACACCTTGGAAGCTTTCATTCCCATCCAAGTTGAAAAACTGCCCAGAAAAATCACCTCAACCAAAGCTGTGATTGGAGGGAAATGAACTGATTGCTTCCAGCCTGTTGATACAATTCTGTGCAGTTTGTACTGCCTAGACTACCTCTAAAATTATACCAAATGCATCCCATTCCTCTGTTTACATTATGTCATTGTTAGAAGAAAATATTTAACTACTTTTGAGGCTTGTCCCTAGTTCAGTTGACATTTCCCTTTGCAGAGCTTTTCAAAGAAGCCTCTGCTTCGCCTCTCACAGGCGCTTAAGCGTTGTGACCATGATCTCACATTCTTCCCTGTGGACTTCAGAAGAGCACTGAATTTCAAGAATAGGACAATCAATTGAAAACTCTGAGAAACAGACAGAAGAGAGACAGGCTGTGCTTGGTGGGGAAATACTTGATTCCTCTAGATCAGCAACAGCAGAGCTGACGTTGCAGTGCAATAGCCATAAATACATTTACTTACATGAGGAAAGGCCACAGAGTTCCCACAGATTTCTGACTTACCCAAGGTGCTCCACAGCCAGAAGGGCACAATTACCAGGAATCAGCGTGTCCACTAGAGCTGCCAACCTTATTCAGGTCAGGAACTTTGGCTCAGAAATCCCTTCATCAGCTCACAAATTCCTGGAGGCTCATTCAAGTCTCAGTGGAATACGATTCATTACACTGCACAGACAAGGACCTTGCACCTGTTGGGAACAGCCCAGCAGCTACAGAGCCCTCTAAATGCTCTGAGGGAAACAAACAGAAGTCTGCCAGTTGCAGCAAGTGCTGTTTACTTCATGACAGGAGGCAGCTCTACATCAGAGCTAGCACAATACCCCCTCAAACTCCAGCATCTCCCACAATTTTGGCCCCTAGACCAAGAAATCCTGAGCTAGATGGAAACCTGGATTTTCCTACTGCACTGGTACCAAACATCAGGAGGGGGGAATATCCCAGATCATGTCTCCCCAGCCCATCTTCAGGCTTCTCTCCAAGCCCAAGGGTTCCCAGGGCAGAACAGAAGCAGCAGCAGCCTACAGCTCCTCAGTCCTGAGAGGAGAACACCTCCATGGCACTTCCAGGAGTACATCAGGGCTGGGAGGAAGCTCACCAAAGGGAATACCAGGCCTAAAACCTTAAATCCTTGCAGGTTTGTTTGGCCAGGGGGCAGGGGCAGCAGCAAAGACACAGACACCAGCTTCAGGAATCCAGCCTCATTGACCAGAGCTCAAAGCAGCAAAGAACTCCAAACAACAAAGCCCTGCAATGCCCCTCACCACTGCTACCAAAGACAGCAGCACTACAGGGACTGAGACGCAGCACCAGGGACCCTGAGACTTCACCATCCTCCAGAGCCACAGCCCGTGAGCTGGGAATCCCCTGTCCCAGCCAAGCACTGGAGAGCCTCTCCCATAACCGGGACTTCCCACAGGCGCGTCCACCCGCCGGCAAAGAGGCTTTCCGACTGTGCTGGGACAGGGCCCAGCTCGGACAATCGGGTGCCAGCAACAGGCTGACACAACGTCCAGTACGGCAACAGCCGGGCTCGGCTTCCTCGTGGATTGGGCCCCAAGCCTGGCCAGGGCTTCAGGAGCAATCCAGGAGTTCCCTTGTCCCTGCACCTCCCCACAAGGCCTTGGGCAGCTTCTCAATAGAGAAAGGTCAATCCCTGTTTTGTTAATGAGCAGATAACCCAGATCCCAGCACTAACCATCCTGTGGCTTTCATCAAGAAGTGGAGATAAATAGAACATTTTGTTGAAGGTTCCATCAACAGCTCAGCTTTGGCTCAGGGCCTCTTGTTCAGGCCTTTGTACATTGGTGACCAGTACACACTCACAGCCATCCACGTGCTTCTTTACATCTCCATGAGCACGGCCCAAGCCCCCCACACACAGGAACATCAAACTTTCCTAGTGTACCCATAGAAACATCAACAGGTTTAATTTGATTTTATCCTTCAGTCAACACCTAATCCAATTAACTACAGGGCACTTGGACTGCTTCGTGTGGAAGGGTCAAAGGAGCTCCCGTGCATCCTTAAGTACAAAGCACAAAAACAACAACCAGTTTTGACACACAAAAGGAAGCAGAAAAAAACCAGAAGACGTGATCCCACAGACTAGAAGGTATTGGCTTGCCTTTGGGTGTAAGGCCCCAGAAGTCCATCCTGCATTCAAAACAGGGAACTCAGCCCAGGGGGACAAAAGCACCAAGCATTAGACAAACCTTTCAGCAGAAGTGTCATTCTGAGAAAATGGTGGCTCCAAGTCTCTTCACCTCATGCCAAGCCTCTCTTCATCCTCAGGAATCACTGCACTCGCTCCAGGGTACTTGGCAGGGAAAAAAGAGCAAGCGGAGACTTTGGGGCTTCCCCAGGATTTTTTCCCCTTTGCCTGCCTCATCAGGCAGCGCCCAGTGGCTGGGAAATGCTCTCTGGGAACCCGGGGCAGGCCACAGCCTCTGAGTGTGGCACAGATCCCCCCACAAGGGGAAGGATTCTTACCTGTCCCCAGGATCCCCACAGCCACGCGCCAACCACAACCGCAGCATTTGCCAGCCGAGGCAGGCAGGACACAGCCACAGCCAAGATCTCTCCCTCAAGCACAGCACGGATCACCTGCCCAGGAAAGGAAGGGCTGCTTGAAAGGGCACGACAGCTCCGCCCTGGGACAGAGGCAGAGGAGGAACCCGGCAGGCCATTGGACCCCTGAGCACCGCCAGACAAGCGCTCCAGGCTGCAATGCTGCCCATCACATCCCTGAAAACCACCCATCATACACACCAGAACAGCTGCAGCAGAGATCCAAGCGTGCCCTGCAACTGCCAGACACAAGAACAGCTTCAGGCCACTGCTTCCCTGAGAAGAAAGTGAAAACATCAACATCAGCTTGTTATCTTCGAGGGGGCTTGAGCTACAAAGGGGCACACCTTGGAAGCTTTCATTCCCATCCAAGTTGAAAAACTGCCCAGAAAAATCACCTCAACCAAAGCTGTGATTGGAGGGAAATGAACTGATTGCTTCCAGCCTGTTGATACAATTCTGTGCAGTTTGTACTGCCTAGACTACCTCTAAAATTATACCAAATGCATCCCATTCCTCTGTTTACATTATGTCATTGTTAGAAGAAAGTATTTAACTACTTTTGAGGCTCGTCCCTCGTTCAGTTGACATTTCCCTTTGCAGAGCTTTTCAAAGAAGCCTCTGCTTCGCCTCTCACAGGCGCTTAAGCGTTGTGACCATGATCTCACATTCTTCCCTGTGGACTTCAGAACAGCATTGAATTTCAATAATAGGACAATCAATTGAAAACTCTGAGAAACAGACAGAAGAGAGACAGGCTGTGCTTGGTGGGGAAATACTTGATTCCTCTAGATCAGCAACAGCAGAGCTGACGTTGCAGTGCAATAGCCATAAATAACATTTACTTACATGAGGAAAGGCCACAGAGTTCCCACAGATTTCTGACTTACCCAAGGTGCTCCACAGCCAGAAGGGCACAATTACCAGGAATCAGTGTGTCCACTAGAGCTGCCAACCTTATTCAGGTCAGGAACTTTGGCTCAGAAATCCCTTCATCAGCTCACAAATTCCTGGAGGCTCATTCAAGTCTCAGTGGAATACGATTCATTACACTGCACAGACAAGGACCTTGCACCTGTTGGGAACAGCCCAGCAGCTACAGAGCCCTCTAAATGCTCTGAGGGAAACAAACAGAAGTCTGCCAGTTGCAGCAAGTGCTGTTTACTTCATGACAGGAGGCAGCTCTACATCAGAGCTAGCACAATACCCCCTCAAACTCCAGCATCTCCCAGAGTTTTGGTCCCATGACCAAGAAATCCTGAGCTAGATGGAAACCTGGACTTTCCTACTGCACTGGTACCAAACATCAGGAGGGGGGAATATCCCAGATCATGTCTCCCCAGCCCATCTTCAGGCTTCTCTCCAAGCCCAAGGGTTCCCAGGGCAGAACAGAAGCAGCACCCAGCCTACAGCTCCTCAGTCCTGAGAGGAGAACACCTCCATGGCACTTCCAGGAGTACATCAGGGCTGGGAGGAAGCTCACCAAAGGGAATACCAGGCCTAAAACCTTAAATCCTTGCAGGTTTGTTTGGCCAGGGGGCAGGGGCAGCAGCAAAGACACAGACACCAGCTTCAGGAATCCAGCCTCATCGACCAGAGCTCAAAGCAGCAAAGAACTCCAAACAACAAAGCCCTGCAATGCCCCTCACCACTGCTACCAAAGACAGCAGCACCACAGGGACTGAGACACAGCAACCAGGGACCCTGAGACTTCACCATCCTCCAGAGCCACAGCCCGCGAGCTGGGAATCCCCTGTCCCAGCCAAGCACAGGAGAGCCTCTCCCATAACCGGGACTTCCCACAGGCGCATCCACCTGCAGGCAAAGAGACTTACAGCTCTGCTGGGACAGGGCCCAGCTCGGACAATCGGGTGCCAGCAACAGGCTGACACAACGTCCAGTACGGCAACAGCCGGGCTCGGCTTCCTCGTGGATTGGGCCCCAAGCCTGGCCAGGGCTTCAGGAGCAATCCAGGAGTTCCCTTGGACTGTGGACTCCCCAACAAGACCACGGGTCTGATTCCATGGTCTTGTCCAGCTTCTCAGGTACAGAAAGGACAATACTTTTCCAACTCCATTTGCTGCTTCTCCCTCGTCTGTCAGGGTCCCAACAAGCTCTGCCTCAGCTCTTGTCCTACCCTTACAAGTGACCTCAAGAGAAGAAAAAACCAAAAAAAGGATAATTATTACTACTCACTCTGGCCTCAGACTTTACATTCACTACTGGGTTCAGCCTTCTGGAAAGAGAAGCAAAGCTCAACCTCCTGGGGCTGATCTGTCCATTCCCTGGTCTGCTCTCACAAGCCCTTCAACCACTCTGCCAAACCCACAGAGCCACAAGAGAGCAGTCCTTAGCCACAGACTTCTGCCACAGTCACTTCTCCTAACACACATTTCCCATTACATATCCAGAGCAATCCAAGTGCTGATTTTACATTTCCACATGTGTGACCCAAGATCCCACGCACACAAGCACACCAAATTCCCACAGTGTGCCAAGAACTTACAGGGCACTTTGGATGTATCCTTAAGTACAAAGTACAAGAAGAAAAACCAAATATTGCTCCGTGAAAACAAACAATGAAAACTGCAGGAAATTCTTCCACAGAACACAAGACACACACCTTTAACCCAGGCAGGCAATTAACTGCAGGAGGGGACCACCTGGCAGAAGAACGCTGACCAGCCAAACACAGAGCACAGAACCAGGGGCTGCCTGAGTGCCTTGAGGCAAGCATGCTGGACTGAAGGTAAAGCAGCAGGAGGAATTAACTCTGCACAAATACCTTGGGAGAAATTCCAAGTCAGAGCTACAATTTAACAGGAAAATTACAAGAAAGACAATAGCACAGAAACACTGGCTTAAACCAGACTATGACCTGACATGCTCTTGCTCAGGGTGGTGCTTTTCTCTATCATTCACCCCACTGTGGGACCACATCACAGTGCTGAGGCACCCTTCCCTGCAAGCTTTTCAGTCTGTACCTTCCATCCCTCAGGAGGAGCCTGAATTAACAAAAACACCCCAATGCTCCCTGCCCCAAGCACGGATACAGCAACACCACCTGGAAAGGGAACAAAACTTCACAGCTCCCACCCCAAACACGAACCCTGGCCAGAACCACAGACGCAGCAAAAATTCACAGCTTAGAGGAATTAGGGCAGGAAAGGCTCTGTCTCCCATTCCTTGCCCAACAGGCTTCAATTCCACACTGCAAGTATGAGTCAGACCTCTAACTGTAGAAGCTTGAAGAGCTGACACAATTCTGGTCTATAAAGGAGCTTCCCAAAGCAATTCTCTGGCCCAGCAGAGAGCAAAACCCTCTGCACTCTACCAGAACACCACAGGAAACCCAATCCAAGGGTAGAAGCTGATGCAGAAGATACAAAAAGCACCACTTCAGCCCTAAAATAACCAGGAAAAAGCCAAACTGCAGCAACTCTTGCCTCCTAACTTCTCATTAAGGAAGGGCTTGGAAGCCTGAGGCCTACCCCAGGAGCAACAGCCCCCCCAGCATTAACATAGCTTCAGCTGGGGCCACCCAACATCAGCCCTGCACCACACCACACCCCACACCCAAACATATTATCTTCAACACAGCTCAAACCACTGAGTTAAACCATGTACTTACCTCGTTAAACAGCCCAGGGAAGGAAACCACCACCACACACCAAAGACACCACCACAAACACCGCCTCCCACCCAGCCCTTAGAAACCCCCCCCCGGCTCGTGATTGGCCGATGCGCAGAGGCGCTCGCAGCGCTGATTGGGCCGTGCGCCCAGGGCCCCCCCTCCGCCCCGCCCCCCACAGGTGCGAGGCGTCCCCGCCCCGGAGCTCCGGGAGCCTCCGGTGGAGCTGCAGCACCGCCCGACCGCCGCCAGGGGGCGCTGCCAGAGCCCCGGGACAGCCCCAGCACACGTACAGGCGAAAAACCGTTTCTGCCGCTCTTAACAAATCGACTCGAGCCACTGTTTCAACTCCATAATAACTATTTAAACATTGTTTCAAGAATCCCAGGGGACACCGGCCTTGGAACTCTCAGCAACTGCTCAGCTTGACTACTTCAAAGACTTCCCCGCCCAGGAAACCGAGCGCTCCCAGCCTGTAACAGCACAGCCGCTACAAAGCCGATCAAACCTTCCACACACAGACGACACGAGGCTGCTGCGAGTCCTCTATGGGCGGCAGCAGCAGCTCCCGGGGACGTGAACAGCACCTCCTGCTCCCAGCTGGCTCAGGGTGGGAGCCGGGGGATGAGTGGGGACAGTGGGGAGCGGCGGGGAGGGGACGGGACGGGACGGGCGCCCGGCACCGCACAGGAACCACTCCCGGGACACCGGCCGCGGCGGGACCTCGGCCGATCGGGGCGTCCCCGCCGCTGCCTGTCGGCGCAGGCCCGGCTCCCGCCCACCCGCAGCGCCGCTGAGCCCCCAGCCCGTCCGCCCGCACCTCGAAACGCCGCAGAAAATCGCGCCCGGGCCGCGTTGTGCTCAGGATAGCACGCAGGCAGTCGGCTAGTTGTACCTTGGGGTCCTTGATTTTTCCCACCCTTTTTGTCGCCATCTTTAGAAGGTCAGGCACATAGTGCCAAACCACCATCTTGGGAGTGGTGTCACGTGACTTCTGCCCTTACCTGTCGCCATCTTTATTAAGGGCAAAGTCATTTCCAGTGAGGCCACCATCTTTTTTTCTGGCACTCCTAAGGCCCCCATAGGCTGCTATCAGAGCCCCTGACCTAAATCAAAGGTCAGGCACATTGTGCCGAACCACCATCTTGGGAGTGGTGTCACGTGACTTCTGCCCTTACCTGTCACCATCTTTATTAAGGGCAAAGTCATTTCCAGTGAGGCCACCATCTTTTTTTCTGGAACTCCTTAGGCCCCCATAGGCTGCTCTCAGAGCCGCCTGACTAAAATCGACTTCCTGACCATGCCCACGGCACGGATGACCCCACAGCCTGCCTCTGCACATCTAGAAATGGCACAGAAAACCATGCCTGGGTGTCATCATAATCAAGGTAGTCCACTGGCAGCCCGTTAGAAGGCCCTGCGGGAGTCCTTGAGCTTTCCTGCCCTTTTTTGCCGCCATCTTTGGAAGGTCAGGTGCTTTCTGGCCAGCCGCCATCTTGGGAGTGGCACCAACCCCTAAGGCTTTCCCGAGCCCCCTAAGGCTTTTCTGTAGGAGCCCGACTAAATCGACTGCTGAAACTTACCCTCAACACTGCTGAGCCCCCAGCCCATGCCCGTGCACGTCGAAATGCCCCTAAAAATCGCGCCCAGGCGGCATTGTGGTCGGGGTCGTGCGCAGGCGGCCGACTAGAAGCACTCGGAGTCCTTGCCTTTTTCCCCACCCTTTTTGCCGCCATCTTTGGAAGGTCCGGCGGCAGCACTGCCCCGGGCTCACAGTCGGGGGCTCCCACGCACGGCAGAGTGGGGCACGGGGGGAGCTGCAGTACCGCTCTGTGTCCACAGGGTGGCAGCGCTGCACCGTACTTCCAGCCTGGGACGCCTACGAATAGAGGGGACGGGCACGGGGGAAGCTGCAGTGCTTCTCTGCATCCACAGGGCGGCAGCACTGCACCGCGCTCACAGCCCGGGCTCGGGGACAGGCAGAGAAGGGAGGCAAAAAAGAACGGGCCCAAAAATCCCCGCCCAAAAATCCTCTAAAAGAAATGCCCCAAAAGATCCCCAAGCGCAACTCCCAGAACCCTGCCACTCACCACATTCAAACCAAAAAGGCCTTGATTGTAGGCTAGATATCAAATTTTTAGTATTTATTTTATTTATCATTACCATTTCTGTTTTATATCCATATCTATGTATATTAGATATATTATAATACACATAGCATGTCATAATATAGATTGTATTTATTTATATTGCTGATATTATTTTTCATATTTTACATTTCTCTTTTTATTAATTATACTTTCTTATTTTTGTATTGATTTTTAAATTTTGTGTTTATTTCTTTATATTTCAAATGATATTTTAAATGATAGGAATTTATTAACCTAACACATCAGAACCACAATTAATTAGAATTAAATGAGCCTGGTTTTCTAAAGGGTAAAAATTTCATTCTCATTAAAATAATATTGGCATATTTTCTCTTTGTGTGTTTTTTTTTGGGGGGAGGGGTTGTTTGTCAGGGGTTTTGTTTTGTTTTTGGGTTTTTTTGTTTGCTTTGTTTTGGATTTCTTTGTTACTAAACAATGAGGTTTGGAGAGTTACAGAATGAAAAAAATCTCCTTTCTTTTATTGCTGCCTCTGAAATACACCCCGACATCAAGTGACTGCTGCTAACACTGTTCGTGGGTAGAATGAGACCTGTTAGGGGGTAAAAAGGAAAAAAACGGCACCGTGGCGTTTACGGCTTTCTCCCTTCGGGTTCCTCAATGGAGCAGAAAGTACAGAGGCTTTGCTCTCTCTCGATTATATCCAGGCCTTCGGTGGGTGGCCACGGCTGTCATTTTCCAACTTCTTTGTTGCCAACAGCCAATTTGCCACATACTCGGGGTAAGAAAGGGTAAGGGGAAAAAAAAAAAAGAAAAAAGAAAACATGGGGAAAAAAAATAAAATAAAATAAAATAAAACATTTTAAAATAAAAGTACTAAAAAAGTAAAAAATAAAAGAAAAATAAAATAAATTATATATTAAAATTATAAAATAATAAAACCACAAAATAAAAATAACATTAAAATTAAAATTAATATTTTTAAAATTAAAAGTAAATAAAAAGTAAAGAAAATATAAAACAAAAGTAAAAATAATAAATAAATAAAACTAAAATATAAAGATAGAAGAAATAAAATATAAAACCATTTTAAAAATTCAAACCAAAAAATTCCATGAAAAAATAAAACTCAAGAAATAAAATAGACTGAAAAAAACCTACAAAAGTTTTGTTTTTTTTTTTGTTTTTTAAAAAAGCAGCTCTCCTCTCCCTCCTGCCGCTGCCTAACACAGCTCCGGGAGGATCCTGCACTACACAGGGATGGGGAAAACAAACCCAGTGCCTCCCAGACAAGAAGGTTTTGAGACAATTCCCAGTTTTGCTTGCAAACAAATTCTCTTTTAGAGGGCAACTCACTTCAGATGAACATCCAAATGTGCCAAGGCAGGAAAGACCTCCCCCTTGTGTCCAAGGAACAGCAGTTAGGCCAGGATTTAAGTTTTCATGGGATTGATGTCATTAAAAATGCATTAAATTGAACTTTACAGAGAGATTCATGACGGCAATCAAACACTCAGCAAGTTTTCCTGGGAATTTACAGCATTCTGCAGGTACGGTGCTCCACAATGCCAATTTACCGACACTCTTTCGGCAAATTTCCTTGCAAATGAATGCCCTAAGAGGTACAAAAATTGGCATTTGCAATAAATATCCCCTCACTAAAATCAGAGAGAGGAAAACCATGAAATAAAAGGAAGGAATAACACCCAAATCCCAGCTCGCCTGGAAAACAAGCTCAGGAATTTCTAACATTGAAAACTTTTGGAACAGTCAGGAGGTTGGTGGAAGTTCATGGAAGGATGATTTAAAATCTGCCTCCTCTGCTCTGATCTTAAAGGGAAGTGAGAACTAAACATGTCACGCTACACTTCTCCAAGAATTATCTGTGTTTTGTGGGAGTAGCAATCCAAAGAAACTCCAGTCTTACCTGGATCTGACATCTCAAACTCTCGGCAGAGCGGGGAAGTTTCAGTGGAAAGAGAGAGCCACAATTGCTGGAAGAACAAAATTCAGTGGGGCAGAAGTCAGGAACTTTATTTACAAATCCATGCAGGAGGAGCTGGAGGACACCAGGAACGCGCTCCAGCTGAAGGCAAGGATTTATTGGAAAAGGCAGGAAATCAAACGGACACTCGCTGGTTATGCTCAAGCCATTATCCAGGAGTCAGAGAGAAAAGTGGGAACCCTGGGCTGGGAAAAGGCCTTCGGGCGGCTTCTTTGCTTCCTAGCGGCTCTCTCCTTTTTTGCCAGCTCCCTGGAAGAGGAAAAACAACAGCAATAAAGTTTCAAACCCGGGCAGGACGCCCTGGCTTCGGGCAGACGGAAGCGCAGCTCCCCGGGAGCGAGCCCAGGCCGTGCGCCGGGGAGCTCCGGGAATCTGGGATCGCCTGCGTGATGGAAGGGCTGGAAAAGCACACCCAGCTGCCGGCTTTAGTGCTGGGACACAGCCAGGCCCGGGCTCAGGCTTAGAGCTGGGACTGCACAACGCCCCAAAGGCGGCTTAGACATCCGGCATTACACCCAGCACCCAGCTCCAGGAGAAACTCGGCTGGGAGAAGCCCCCTGGATGCTCCCTCAGAATACTGACCCCACCCTGCAGCTCCTCCAAAATAGGGGAAGCTACGGAAATCATCCAGAAATCCACGGATTTCCGCTTCTTCAGAACCAAAGCGGCAGCAAAATGTGTCCAAACCGGACTGCAAACCAGCAGCTCCGAGGATTTATTCCAGAGGGGACACAGGGATCCCTCAGCCAGCCAGCATTTCTCTCGGGCTCTTCCCACTGCTCTCTGAGGACACAAGCAGCACTTTTTCCCTGCTGTTCCCCTTTCCATCAGTGCCAAGAGTTCTGTTCTCCACCGCCTCCACGGTCAGGAAGGAAAACGGGAATATTACCTTGACACAGAGTGTCCAGGAGGGTGCGACTGAGCAGGACCCCCAGCTCCCAATCCACCGCTGCTTCTGGATGTCTGAGCAGTTCCTTCCCAGACTTTCCATTCCCTGGCTGCCATGGCCACAGACACCTTCTCCGTGCAGCTCAAACAGCCACAGACACACAAAGAAAGAAGATCAAAGATCAATCCACGTGTTTCCAGGCTGGGGAGAAGGAGGGAGGTGTAATATCCTTATTTAGTTTAGAACAGTAGAGCAATCTTTTCATGACCTTGAGTATCAGTGAAGGGCAGCAAAAGCTGATAAACTCCTTTATTAACTTATTAGCAGCAGAGAAATTAAGTTTTACATTTAGTTAAGATCAAGTTTTGCTGCTAAAAATTAAGGAGGTGCCATGTTGGTGTTAGTGCTTTTAACCTTCTGACATGAGAGGGTATTTGTACAATAAATTCATTCTTGAAGCAGCTTCCTTGAAAATAAGACTTCTTACAATGCAGTTGGCCAAAAAGAGTCCCAAAATCAAGATAGAAGTCTCACAGCTGTTAAAAAAATTTGCCTTTGGTGCGTATAACTTGCCAGCCCCTCATGGTTTCGGTCCTTACCATTTTTTACCAAGTCCATGATTGAAACCTTGTAGAAAGCTAAAAAACCCCCCAAAATCCAGGACAAAGCTACACATTGTCCCCAAGTACCCTCAGTGTGGAGCTGTGTCACCCCCAAGTGTTTCCTCCCTCAGTCCCGCCTGGAGGCTCCAGCTGCTCCCGGGGCGGGGTTAGCAGGGGAATCGCTCGTTTGAAACCGCTCCGGTCTGCGGCCTGCACTGGAGGGCCAATAAATGTGAAACCACAGAAACTATTGAAGCGTACCAAGGTTTCACAGAGGTGATTTAAACAAAGAAGGACAGAAGGTTCAATCTCACCCTTTGCAGCACCTCTTGCGAGACAGATGGACTTTCAAGACGAAGCGGTTCCTCGTGAAGAAGAGCTTGCTTTTCCAGGGTTCCCAAAATATAGCTGAGATGCCACAGTTTAAATCATGCACTTCCCACTCTGAAGCCAAAAAATCCAAAGACAGCGCTCCTTCACAACCCTGAGGGACAGCCATGAATTCTGGGGCTAAAGGATGCAGTGAAAAATTGCACCAAGACACCCAGAACAGGGCAGCGCTGCCTGGGACAAGCAGCATGACTCTCTGAGAAAATGCCATTCTGCACCCAGGTTAGCGCTTTGGAGAATTTTACTGCTATGGAGAAAAAAAAAAAAAAAAAAAAAAAAAGTATTATAGCTGTGGAATGAAGAAAAAAATCCCCAACCACTGTCCAGAGTACAAGGGTGAACATCCACAGCAATACAGCAAAATAAATGGGAACTTCAGAAAAAAACAGACACATTACAACGAGTCCAGATGCACAACCACTGTCTATTAGAATGACGCTTGCACAAAAGAACTCTGGCCTTAATTCAGGTCACAGTTACTGAGGAATATTTGAAGACCACTTTGAAGTGCTACAAACCAAGTCAAGCCAAGCACACTTTCATTCTCTGGACAGACTTTAAGACACCCGAGGGAGAGTCTCGAGCACGTGCTCAGTTGCCAGATTTGCCTTTGCCCGCCCCAGCAAGGACAGCGCAGATGTGGCCAGTACAGGTCACAGCCAGCCCAAGGTCTGCCTGAGCCCCTCTGGCCGCACTTCCTTCCTGCTGATAATGCTGACCCCTGACAGGCCCCAGCCAGGACCGTTTGCTGCTGCCTTTGCGGACCCTTCGGATCAAATGGGAAGGAACCCTCCTGTGCCCTGCACCTGCTGAAAGATTCCCTGCTGGAATGCAATGGCTCATACAAAAGACAGACCCGGTTGTTCCGTTTTGGCCTTTTTTCTAGGATTTGCCTGACACAGGTGATGTTCCTCACCACTGAGCACTACGATGCCAACAGCAGCGATACAGAAATCTGCTCTGGGATGGAGCAGCGGGAAAAGCGACCTCTGGACTTGCCAGAGATAGAAGGGGAGCACCCTCGGTGCCGTGCCTGCTGAGTGAACTGGAGCTGGCAGGCGGAGCCATAAATATTCATAAACATAAACATATGGCCCATAAACGTGGCTGGTCCCTGAAACTTTGCGAGAACCAATTCCTCTCATGAACATGAATCTAGACCCAGATAAAAAGCCGTGGTCTTGGTTTCTGTTTGTCATGTTGTGCATCTCTCTCCGCTTGGTATGAAAATAATGGCAAGTCTGAATTGGCCCATTCACGGATAGGCAATTGGAAAACATGCACACACACACGCACAAAAAGGTGGTGGTAAAATTTAGCCATTGGAAAGCTTATCCTAGATTGGTAAAATAGGAAAAGATGGTATTCCACTTTTTTAAATAAATAAAAATTGCAGAATTTCAACCCAGGAAATTTGGGTTCAAGCTGCATCTCAGCCCTGGAGCCATTTGATTTAGCTCCAGTGAATGCCATGAAATGCATTAAAAATGGTTTTCAAAGAGGAAGCCAAAAGAGCTCTGACAGGGAATTCTGTAAATGCAAACTCTTAATTTCTGTCCCAACGGCGTGAAACACTTCAAAACTTTTTTTTCTAGGCTTGAAACATACTGGAAGAAAACAATTTTAAGACTGAAGAAACTATTAAACCCAGTCACACACAAACCTTGTCCTTTTTGCTCAAGTTCAGTTTGTTTTTGAAGCCCCACTTCAATTCCACTTCCCCCAGTCCTGGCACCAAAACCCACTGACCTCAGCTCGGTTCGGCGCAGCTCGCTGGGTTCGGCTGAGCGCGGCTGCACTCGGTACACCTCCGCTATTACCGGATACAGTCGTTTGGATTCGCCTCTTCGGGGAAGCTCGGCTCGGCTGCACTCGGTGCTTGCTTGCGCTGTTCCCCGCGGATCGGTTCCTCTGGACTCGGTGCCCGCTCGCGGCGTTCCCCGTAGCTTGGCTCGGCTGCACTCGGCCCGGTTCAGTTAAACTCGGCTCGGTTCGGCCGAGCTTGGCTACATTTGGCTAAAGTCGGCTAAGCTCAGCTAGATTCGGCTCACAGATTTCCTGACGTCAGCCCCTAGGAATTCTACACCACACAACCTGTAGCCTCTAAAGGGCTTAGGGGTTTTTTAAGAAACGTAATTTTTAACTCAAGGCTTGGTACGGAGCTGATGGCTCCTTTAGGACAAGAATATTTACATGTACAAGCAATTCCCTCATTTGCATCTCATATTTATTGACCCCATTCCCAGAATTCAATACAGAGCACAAGGAATGTGCCGTTCTGCTTTTTCCCTGTACAGTATTTTACAAAGGACACGGGCACAGCACGCAGCCGTGAGTCAATGGAATAAATCCTGGTTTACATTCCAAAGGTTCTCGTTCTGGCACGGCACCTTTGCACATCCGGGCTGGCATGTTCAACTACCCTCAGGGCCACATTCCAGAACAATTTATCAGATTTCACAGAGAATTCCCAATACAACTCACGTGTAAGCGATAAGCAGAAAATCCTGTGGGGTTTAGTTCTGTCTCTCACCTGTTCCAAGCGGAGGGAAGATGGGCTTTTGTCCCACAGAGCGGCAGCAGTGATGGAATGGGGCTTTTTTTTTTTTTTTAATAATTTTTTAAAAAGGTAACAGAAAAGTACCGGGTCTGATATAAATGTCTTTCAAAGCCATTAAAGCTTTTTAAACCCAAGAAGACCATCATGAGTCCCGAGTTCAGTCTTCTATACTGGCTTTGGTATCATGAAATCAACCGGGTTCTTTAAGAAATAATAAATCATCGTGACTAAACCTCTGGCTCCTCATCATTTGCACTTACAGCCCGTGGTAGGAAGCTCTGCAGCCTTTTTTCCCCATCCTCTAATGGAGAGAGGGTGGATATTAATGACACACACACGTGCACAAACAGTCTTTCTGGTTGTTTAAAAAGTTTAAAATGCCTGTAATAAAGATGATAGAAGTAATATTGTGTCTCAGACTGCTCAAGGGTAGAGAAAATGGAGCTTTAATGTTGCACTGAGAGATGCTGAATAAAATCTTTCCCCTGAGTGCACACAGTAATAAAATACTGATTTTTTTTGTATAAGAAGGGCTCAGGAGGCTTTCATGGCTCACAGTGATGATGGCAGAGCACAGAACGTTAAAGATGAAGTGTCAGTTCCCTGAATTAATGCCCTAATGCAGCCAAATTTTTTTGCAAAGAGACACAATAGTTTCTTCTCCTTGTTTCCGAGTTTCCAAGTCATCCTGTAATTCGCAACCTGCGCTAGTGCAGACCAATCTGACATGGGTGAGTAACGTATCTGGCTCCTGCGCTCCAAGCCACGCGTCCCCGATGTAGATGGAAGTCAGGAATACAAAAACAGCTGTGGAAGAAAGACGAGGGAAAAATCAGCGTTGTGGTGTCAGAAAACCTCACGGAGTTTTTCCATGCTCTCCGCTGCCCACCCCTGCCCCCACCCCACCAAAGACGCAGCTTCTGCTTTGGGAAGCCATGAGCCCTGGTGGACACGGGAAAACGACTGGACCGGATTGCAAAAGCCGTGCAATTTCCTAGTTCCTCCCACCACTGCCTCGTCGCAGGAGCGATAAGAACAAGACGAGTCACCCGTCCTGTCCGCATCCTCTTCCGTCGCTGCTGATAGGTGCAGGGATTTCACAAGCTCGTGGAAGGTGCTGGCCAGGCCCTGCTCTTCCAGGAGCTGCAGCATGATGGAACTGAGCACTCCGAGCTCCCTGGAGAGCCCAGCTGAGGTGCTGCTGGCCTGGCAGAGCCGGGCGTAAAGCCTGAAGAGGTTGTTCCTCAGTGTCTCATCCATGAGCATCTCCCGCGTGGCCGCCAGGTGTGGCAGGACACGGTTCTGCAGCCACCTCAGCGCTGGGGACACGTCCTGCTCCCTGAGGAGGCTCTGCCCAGCCAGGGACCTCACCAGCCACTTAGTGACCACATGAGTAGAAGCACAGGTGACAGCCATTGCCTCGCCCCCAGGTTCACCAGCTCTGAGGGTCTCCCCTCCCTGTGTGGAGGGTGGTGCCGGGAAAACAGGGTCCCAGTGGGCAAGTATGGAATTCAGATGTTCTCTGCATTTCTCCAGCTCAGACACTTCCACATCTGCAGCAGCGTCATCTTCTTCCACCTCGTTCTTTTTCCGAATGTGACGATACACATGAGATGAGGCTTGAGGTTTGTTCTTGTCTTTAATATTTTCTGTAAGAGGAAAACCACCACCAAAACCAACATCAGACACTCCAAAGGATTTTCCTGGTACAAAACCGTGCGAGTAAGGTGCTCTCCCGTGTCGATTCGGTTGTTACAGTGGTAAGCACCAGCCTTGTTTAGCAGCCTCATGGAGCCTGCCGCTGTTCCCAGGGGCTCCGGGAGCTCCTGGGGACTCCAGCCTGGAACCCTATTCCAAACCAGAGCACCCAGCCTGGAGATGACAGAAGCTCCCGAAGCCTGCAGCAACACAACCCCCACACAGAGTAAGTTACAGCCATCACTGCAAAAACTCCTTCCAGGTCTCTCTGAGGAGTTTTAAAGGGTGAGAAAAACTTTAGAGAAGTTAAAGCTTTTACAGTATCCCCTAAATACGTGACACTTTCTTAACTGATACAGGACATTTAAACAAACCTAGAGAAGATTTAAGAAACCAGTGTTGTTTTAAGACCTCCCGCTCCCAAGTTCCTTGCACTTTTTGCTCACAGAGAGAACAAAAGAAATCACACAAGTCCTGATATATTTTTCCTTTGTTCAAAACTGATGACAACAAGTAACATCAGCTATTTAATTGTCACTTGCTTTATTTACTTCCACATCACTTTCAGATCCCTATCCACACTCAGAATGATTCAAACCTTTGAGCGCAAACCTCCAGGCACCGCTTTTCCTTTTAGGATTTCATTAAAGAATGCCATTTTTCAAAGCCTGACACAAGATTTGTAACTAAGTTTCATTTCACAGCTCTTTCCCTTTTTAAACCCTGCTTCCTCAAAGCTTCCAAACTGTGTTAAGGTTAGACTTCACCACAAGGAAGACCTGAAAAATGCCTCTCCCTTTCCTTTCCTCCTCCCTCAAGCTACAGAAGGTATTAGTACTTTTTCCAGAGAAGTTTGCCTCACTTGTACTCTCGGTCTGAAACAGCTGCAACAAAATATGCCTTCCTTGAGGTAGTTTAGCACTTACTGAGCAATTCTTTGTTTTGGTACTTCTGAGCCAGGGCCTGCAGGTCCTCCTGCAGCTGCATGTCTTTGCAGATGAGGCTCCACTTGTGCAGCAGCAGCAGCAGCTCCCTGCTGGAGAGGACGCTGTCGTTGACCGTGAAACGCCTCATCTCCCTAAAAGCCTCAGCAACAACAGCACGGTATTCCAGCACAGAGCTGAGGGTGCTGAAGAACTCAGCCAGCTTGGCCAGATCTACATTAGTCCTGTCAAAAGAAAGCACAAGTGCCATGTCTTTTCCTGCACGCTAATTAATAAGCACAGGTTTTAATCCTTACTGTTGGAATGGCCAGGAATTAAGGACTTAGGACTTGACAGCAGCTGCACATCACATTTTACTTTCCCCCCCGCCATGTATTAAAGCACCTAAACCTTCCTGTCAAAGAGATCTCATCCAAATTCACTACTCAACACACAAACTGAAGTTGGAAAAAGTCATTCATCTACTAGAGATGATGAAGAAATCCTCCCAGCCTTAATAAAGTTCTAAGCAGACAGAGGATAAAATGCAAACTGACTAAAACAAGAAACAAAAGAAAGGACTTACCTAATATGTTTGATTAATGTGACCAAAACATACAGAAATTCATTGACAAGCTGAATAGGAAGAAGTTTCCTCTTCTCCTGAGACTGATTCTTGTTTTCTCTCTTGTCCCCTAAATTTGTTAGCCACAGAGTATGGAGTAAGGAAATAATTTTATTTATCACCTTGTTTTCCAGAAACCTGAGAAACAAAACAAACAAACAAAATCATAAACTCCAAAACAAAACAAACACACCCCCCCCTCCCCCCAACAAACCAAATAAAAAAAACCTCCCGAAATCCAAACACATTTAGAAGGCAGATCCCCACCAGCACGTGGACCATCACCTACAGGGGACCGTATTTTGGTGCACTTTTGGTGCCACTTGCCTGAACCTGTCAGGGCACTGTGGGAGAGGCGAGGGGAGGAGGAATGCTCTCAACAGCTCCAAGCCATTACTGTGCCACTTCCTGTGCAGCATGCTGGTCCTGTGACAGGATGTGAACTGAGGGTGTTTGAAATTTAAAAGGTAAAGACACCAATACAAGGTGCCATTTTCCTTTCTCGGGTTTTTGAGGAAGTGTTTTCCAAATCATGAAGCCCCCCCACGGTCATCCCTCCTACCACAACCTGAAAGCATCTTCATTCCGTTTTCAAAATCATGAGGGACACCTCAGAGTTCAGCAAGTTCTGCCAGTACAGCCCTGGTCTCCCTGCCTGTCACCCTCATAATTATTCTACTGTGGATAGCAAAATTGTTCCCATTTCTCCTCTACTTCTCTGGTTACCTTTTCTCTAAGCTGTGCAGGACCCATGTGAGGAGGCTGTGATCCTGTATCAGCTCATAGGCAGCTCTGGTGACACGGGCAGCACTTTGTAATATCTCCAGAATACGACTCTGAAACAGAAGATAGAACTTGTTCTTTTGCAGTCAAGATCTAATTATCTAACTTAGAATTAGCAATTTGACTGGTATCTGATCAGCTTCGAGGTAACGTGAACGCCAACTGCTCTCAGCAACTCCAGGGAAGGAAAGACCTTCTCTGTTCAAAGCTTCCTGCCACAGGTGCTACTCTTACAAGAAGTCTTCAGCCAGCAAGACAATTTTATCTTTTTGTCCAAGGTTTTGATACCTGAAATGCTCAGGGTGGATGCTCCCAAACCTGAGAGCTCCCAGCACGCGAGTTTCCCTCCTGCTGAAGCAGTGCTCGGGTGACAAATACGCTGGCTGGGGAATGGAGAGCCCCAAAAAGAAAAGGCCCTGGCTGCAGGCACAAACCCACGGTACCCACGTGAGGTTCCACCGTGGCAGGAACCCCTTCCAGTTTCAGGGGTTAAGGATGCGACCGCTTCAGACGTAGGCAATTATTTTCCCCTCCACACATAAATCAACGAGGAACAGATTTTCAAGAGGGCAAAGGCAGAGGCAGCTGCTCCCTTCCGCTTTGTACTTGAGACCTCAAAGCCACGCAAACTTCTGTGCTTTGGGGTTTTTTGGTGCTTTCTTTTTAAATTCTTACCTGGGAGCCTTCATCACACAAAGGACTGTTGAAAAAGGAAAGAACGACCTGGAAAATCCTCTGGTAGTCATAAAGCTCATAGCAATGTTTGTCACGCAGCCCTTCCCCAAGAAATCTGAGGATCCACTCACGCTCTGTTTTGTACTGGAAGTCACAAAAATACCACCATCAGACATTTCGACCTTTCCAAATAATACCTGCTCCTAAGAGCACAAAACGCTGGTTCCCTGGGAGTGCCAGCTCAGGACTTACTACGGCTTGTTTTGGACTTCTCCATTTCCATTCCTATCAAATTTAATCGCTAACATCCCTCAGGAACTGTCAGTCTGCAGCCCAAACATGTAGTGGAAATGGAATTGTAGAAGCTGCTGTTCCTAAAACACTTCAGTTGAACTCAGCACTGCTAATCGAAACTCAGAGATGAATGTAAGCCAGCTGGGGCAGAATATTCTGCTTATTGTGCTCACAGAGCATACACAGCACGACTCATTGGGTGTCAGTATTAAGAAAACAACAAAAACCCCACAAAACAGCATTTTTAATCCCAATAGGAAACAAAAGAAAGATGCCTCCAATTAACCACCTATGGGAGAATGAGATTTCATTGTATTTTTATGGCTTTTTTCTGTCAATTTATGAAGATTTACTGGATACCTAAAATGGGACTCTTACCTCAAAATCAAAACTGTAGAAAAGCTGGAAAAAACCTGGTACTTTCCTCAGGTCCAAATACCGGTGTGACAGAAGGAATCTGTTTACCTTTATGTACATGTGCTCCTCTGTGAAGAGAAAAAGCTGGCATCGTGGAGGAGGACAGCATTCCCAACCCACAGCCACGGACAATAATAAATGGAAGCCGTACTGTGCGGTGCTCCAAGCTGGGAGAACAGCCCAGGAACTGCAGGAGGCCTTTGCTCTGAGGCTCATTACATTGCTGCCCATCCCTCCCCTTCTCTCCCCCAGAATGAAAAGTTCAGTCAGGAGTGCAGGAGCACAAAGCAGGCGAGGAGATCAACGTTCCCCGAGGCTCTGGTTTCCACCCCAGCAGCGACACACGCGGGAAGTTCCAGTACCTGGCTTCAGGATCTGCTGCGCCACACGAGCAACGTAGAGGGTCATGGAGAAGGTGAACCTGAGGTTTGGCTGCCTGATTCCGTTCTGCACAGCATCCAAGAGATACAGCAACTGCAAGAGCCCGGGGAGAGAAGCCTGAACCGTCGCCCACGTGAACGCAACAGGAGCGCCAACGCATAAATCGGCTCCTGGGACGTTTCGTGGGCCATACAGGTCAAATAGCAACTCCATCGGGATTTCCATTCCCACAAGCAAAATTCCCAAGAATTTCTAAAACACGTTTCCCACTTTCTCTGTCCGCTGAGCGTAACAGTAAGCAGCAAAGGAGAAACAATGGGAGAGAAGGTGAAAAGCTTCTTTTAGCCGTCTCAGCACGCACAGGCAGGCGGATGAGCAAGGCAACGTCTCTCCCACACGCGTCCGTGACCGAACCGGCAACGGAGCTGAGCCTTACCTGGCTCCTCTCTCGAAAGCGAGCCCCTTCCAGATGGCCGCGGAAGGAAGCCAGGACAAAATAGGCAGCAGCTCTCATGTTGGAGTCGTAGCTGCTCAGGGCAGCCACCGTGAGACCCAGGGCATTGACCTCCACGAACTTGTGACACGCCACCACACACTCTGTGAGGGGACGGGGGAAAAGAGACACGAAGCACGCGGCGTGTTAGCGCTGGCGCGGCCCGGTGCGCGTAACAGCATCGCAATCCTCACAGTTCCACCGGCACCCAGCTCTGGCTCTACCCCACAGACTACGACCTCCGTGCACGAAGGCTGCTCCAGCGGCCAAAGGGCTTCAGCAATTCACCCTGGGCAGGAATTTAATTGAAACTGAGCTGAAATGCATGGGGCTGTTCTCATTTGTGTGAGACAGAGATGATCCTGCCCACTGGGCCGTGCAAAGCTAGGGGTAAACTCTGTAAAGACATCTGGTATCTCACTGCTACAGGGAAGTTGAGTACGAAGAACAGCAAGAGGGAAAATTCATCTCTCCAGAGCACTTTTGGGTACCTGAAAGACCAGCACTAAAAAGCTTCTGTAACGGAAAGGGCAGGAGAGTAACACATAAACAGCTCTTAAACCACAGACACTGTCCCTGTGCAGGCACAAGTAAGGCCTGCTCTGAGCCAAGTACTCAGCTGCACCCCTGAGCCCCTCTGGGTAAAACAAAATCCAGCAATGACCAGAAATCAGCCCAACAGAAAACAGGAAACACGCCTTTCAATGTAGCATTTATCTGACACGGCATTTTGCCATCAGGATTTGGAGTCTCTCCTTTAAGGGCTTGTGTTCCGTGTGTTTTGAAGGGCTGCTGCCATTTCTACCCACTGATGGCTAGAAATGACTTGGTGTGAACCTTCCACCTTATGGCCAGGAACGGAGCACAATGGCACCCCAGTGGTATTTTACCAGCTACAAATGTACCCTGAGTTGAGCAATAATATTCATGTATTTTCTTGTCAGTCACACTGAAGGTCAAGAGGAAGTTCCTAGAAACAAATATTCCTGTTTAAGAAGGGTCTGCAATCTTATTGCCAAGTACCTACATTTGGTCCACTGATTTCCTCCCCCATCACTGCTCACACAGACTAGTGTGTGTGTATATATGTATACACACACACACATATATATACAAATTAAATTATGCTAAAAAATTCATCTATTATTTCTGTCCCTGCACCAGCACCTGGGCCATTCCTCTCATCTTTTTCTCAACCACTACAACTACTAAAATCCAATTTCATGCCTGGCGGTTTCTTACTGCCAGCTCTGCTGGTTGTGGGCCAGGTAGAGCAGGGTCTCCACTTCCTCACCGCCCACTGCCATTTGTCCCAGAGCCACCACTTTGTTCTCCTTCAGGCTGTCACTCTGGGGAACTGGGGATGTGCACTAACCATTCACACTGTGGAGTAGTGCCACAGAATGAAATCTTAGGTTCTCACTTCAGCAGTCCACAGGAAGATTTATTTGGAAAACCTTCCTTCACTGAAAACATGCAGTGGTAATATTTTCCATCCTGCTGCCCCCGGAGAATGTGTTCAACAACTAACATAAAATAACAAGCTCTTATTAGAAAAGCACCCCAATTTAATTCTATGTCTGACATACAGCTTGTTTAAAGACCTTGAGAACTAGGATGGAAAAGCTTTCCACAGGACGTTTATCAGAGCTAAAGTTAGATAGAACTTGCTATCTGCCCAATCCTAGACTTACTTTTTCCTCAGCAAGCACTAAACACTGTGCAAGAAGTCCATGTTGATGTATTCTGATGGCACTGTGCAGCCAGGACAAAGAGTAAATAAATAAAGAACTGGGAATTCCAAGAGCAGCTGACATGGCTTAGAAGCACCATGGGACTGCGACTCAAACCACTTGGGCCCTTTAAAAATGCCCTTCTTAGGACACAGACTCTCACTCTGTGTGGAGAAGTAAGAGGGTTATTTTCTCCTCTCCAGGCTCAGATTCAGGACAGCCACTGACTTTACAGCTCCACAAGGACATGATGTACAGCAATTCCCTCAGTCTTGGTGCTTCTCACATCAGCAGCCACAGACTAGCTGCAGTGCTGCTGGGGCCGCAACAGACACCAAACCCCTCCTGCCACGGGGTGGGTGGTGCTGGCAGTGTCCTTTTCCCAGCTCCCAACACTAGGTTCCAAACACACCAGCTGTCCATCCCTGTGAACCTCAAAGGTCCAGCATTAACTGGATTGTCAAAGATTCCTGCAACTGCAAAATGCCAAATAGCTCTAGTACCTTTTCTCCTCAGAGGACTTAAAGACAGTTCTTTTTCTGCTGCCAGGATTACACAGAGCAGTTCAAACCATAGCTAAGGGCAAGCTCAGCACAGCCAAACAGGTGTTGCACTTGCAGGGGTCTGGGTGAACAAAGTGCTGTGAGCGTGATTTCACCGACAGCCTGCCAATTGCCTCTAACATTACTGCTCTGGAAAGCCAAATCTAGCTCTAACTACACAGTGCTTAACCATAACCAACACAGGGAGAGAGCTGGTTAGGAAATCCCTTAGGCTTCTTGTCTCCCTTTGACCTCTGAGGGCTCTCTCCAGGCACAGAGTGTCTGTGGAGCACAGCAGGGATGCGCATGTGCAAAGCCAAATCATGTCAGACAAGAAATGTGCTGACAGTTCAGAGCATCAGCCTACCTGTGAAACACACTGGCCTCATGCCCATCTGTCTGGTGGAAAATGAGCTGGCTGAAGCTTCCCTGTTCTATAACCACAGCCTGTAACAGCCAGATCTCCAGCCAGTTCAGTCACAGCCCTCAAAGAAGTTTGTTTCTTCCCTCTAAAGTCAGGCACAAATTCCTTCCAGTATGAACTCTTGGATCAGGGATAATACAGCTCCAGGTGCAGCTCCTGCAGCAGAGCAACCTGACACTAAATACCAAAGAAAAATAGTCACTTTACCTGGTCTGGTCAGTTCACTGAAGAGCTGAAGTAGAAAACAAGGATCATAGAAGTCATCAAGACTCTTGACTGTTTCATCTTTATATAGTGACTCTTGTATTCCCTGAAACCAAATCCAAACCAGTATTGGTAAGGAACAACACCAATTTCAAGCTTGGTTTCAAACTTCCACAACCACCTCATCCCACTATAAACCACTTGATACTACCCCTTGTAAAATACGATGCAACATAGGGTGAGACATGCTTGCGTTTAAACCCGGCTTTCACTGCGAGAGCATATCCACAACTATTTCCCCTGACCAGCACTAACAGTTACAGAAGCATGTCAGCAAACTGTAAGAAAGGCTGGAGAGCCCATTGCCAGTGGATCCTTGGGCTGTCCAATCCCAGTCTCACATACACGACAACATTTGCAATGCACAATCACTGCCGTTGACAAGACGTGGCCCACATCTTGCAATTAATTTGAAAAGTGCTCCTAAAGGATTAATTCCCGTCCTCCTATGATTTCAAATTACTCTTCTGATGGAAACAAGCGTATTACATGGATGCAAGAAATGAATGGCTCAAGGCTCTTTCCGCATATCCGAAGAAGGGTAACCATGGATAGGCTGAACCAAAAGCACCTGTGATGGCAGCAGCCGGCGATGCTGAGGGAACGACAGAATCGTCTTCATCATCTTCTCTCGATCCAGCAGACACAGAATCTCCTCCATGCTTGGCTGCTGCCACAGGGACTTCCCAAGACTCTTGCAAGTCTTGTGATGCTCCACAGCAGCTGGACCCCACAGCAGGATCCTTTAATATTGTTAAAGGTGAACGCATTAGGCAACAGAGCCAAAAGCAATTACAGAGATCAATTAGGACTGAAATTTTGCCTTCCCTTGTAGTTATTAAATGGGACTTCCCATGGGACTTGAAACTACAACTTGTTTCCCTGGCAACACCTTTTCCATCCATCCCAAAGCTTCTCAAATTTAGTTTGAGTGTGTCTCATTCACTCTGTCCTCCCCGGTCCACCCAAGTCAGAATGTACCCCTTCAGAGGCACCTATGGATTTAAGCTGTAAGTGCAGATAAAAATGACAGCAGCTGCATGGAGGGACAGGAATCCAGATGTGCCTCAGCTGCCTGAGCCAGTGCTCTTGCACTGCTGGTGGTATTTCTGCTCCTACCTCCAGGACACAAAAGCGCACGTGAGGAAGGCAGACCAAACCACAACTGTTGGCAATAGACTTTCCTGGGGACTGCTTGGGCACAGGAAAGGGAAAAGTCCACGACTGACTAATGTTTCAGCCTCCCATCTGTGAGGAGACCCCTAAAGTGAGTCCCAAGGATGGAGAGTGAGCGGCCCCAGAAATGAGACAATCCCTCATCTACCCCACAGACACAAAGAAGTCTGGGCAATGTAAGAGAATTACTTTAATAGGAAATACGTAATAAAAATGTTTCCAAAAGCAACATTCACCTTTAGGTTTGACTTTGTTCACTGCCTCCTTCATTTAAAAATGAGACCCTGGAAAAATACTAGTTGTGACACTATCTGTGTGTAGTTTGCCCAACAAAGTAAGGTGTTTGGCTTACCTGGAGTTTATAAGACTTTGATTATTCTTCTCATACAACTGAAGCAACAGCAGTATCTTCTGATCTAAAACCCAAGATTGAACCCAAAGTTAGTGACCTGTGGAGACAAGAACAAGATGCAGAAGGAAGTGCCTTTGCCGGGCTGACACTCACCCACGGTGCTCAGCGTGGCCCCATAGGCTCCCAGCAGCACTGGGAGGTGACTGCTCGCACAGAGAGAGGGGCTGAGCTGCACAGCTGTCAGCAGAACGTCCACCAGCGCCTCTGGAACAAGCACAGATTGAACTCTGCAGCCCTCAGTGACACAGAGCACAAATTAACACCCCAAGACCCACTCCAAATGGATGCACACACAGCACTGGACATTTTATATCAGCATCTATCTCTAGAGATACCACAGCCCATTTCCCCAGTACACTAAAGGGTGATTAGGATGCATTTAATCCAAGGGAACATCTTAAAGCAGTATTCCCAAGCTGAACACACAAGTCACTGGGCCAGGTGAGGTCCCCAGGGTGACACTACTCTGCAGAAGCTTTCCATGCGTTCAGACCCGCCCTCTGGTTAAGAAGGAGTGCTGGGCCCTATCTTGCCATAGCTCCGCTCCTTCCTCCTCCAGGAAGGCGCCTGGAATGAGCTCAGGAGCTCCAGAGAAAGGCAAACGTTCCAGCAACCTCCCCAAGGACTCGAGAATTCACAGCAAAAACTTCTAAGCGCGCAGCCCGGCCGCAGGAAAAATCAAAAAGCTTCTGCATTGTTCCAGCAGGGCTCAGCACTGGAGGTGGTTTGCGAGCCACAGGAACTCCGTCCTGTGGGGTACAAAAACTAAGCACCTTTGCTCTGTGACTAACTGAGAAGCAGAAAACATAAGGGATTCGGTTCCTCAAAAGCCAACTGGCCAAAAGGCTGTCTGTAGCACACTTGAGACTCAATTCCAGATTTCTCTACTGCCAGTATCTGAAAAGGCCTGGGCTTTGACCCTAGTCATGTGCAGGAATATATGTGCAGCCTGAGTAAATGCACTCGTGACACCAAGCTTCAGGAATACCGCCGCTAGCCTCAAACAATCCATTCTGCTGATCTACAGAAATACGCCCTAAAGGTAAGACACATACATACAGTAAGCCGTAAAACCTATTCCTTATTTTTAATTTCACTAATTTGGTGACTTCACAAGAGCTTTTTTCTCTCTTCATGTGTTTTAAAACTTGAAAACTTGTTTACATGTTGCTCATCAATAGACACAAAATTTGTTACCAGCGTGCTGCTCTGAGAATTCCCCCCCTTTTCATACACAGATCCTTCAATCACTGAATCTCAAACCCCTGTACAGTGGAGGAAAGCTGAGGCCTATGTACATTAAACGTGGTTCAAGGTCAGGCAGGATTTTAGTTGCTAGTGAAGAAGAAACAAAGCCAATCCTACACATGAACTAGCATCCAATTTATATTCCTCTGGAAGGATATTCCTCGTGAAAGGTTGCAATATGAAATACACGTAATTAAATTGTCATTTTTGATAAAACTTGCAAAATCAACTTTAAATCTCCTGTATCAACCTATTTTAAAACAGGTTTACACATCATCAGGCCTAGGTGCACTTCAGTGATCTTACACTAACTGCCTCACAGAAACCAAAGGAATCAATCCAAGACTTAACTGGGTTAAAAATACCAGAAAAACAAACAAACAAACAAACAAAATAAAAACTCAGACCCACCTTTCCAGTAGTTCTAAAAACAGAAGTGTTTCAAAACAGCATAAAATGAATGTAACATTTGGATCCAAGCAGAGGTACAATTTAAATGCCAGCATTCTGCATCTGTTAATAACTCTGCAAGTATTTACATGGGTGGGTGTGTTACTGGATGGAGAGGATATAATGCAAGAAAGACAAAATTAACTGTGTTTAGTATGGGAAGAAGATGCTTAAAACATACCTCTTGTCTGGATATTCATGCCATCTTCTTCTCTTGACCTCAGGATGGACGACAAAAATAGAGAGTGCTGTGTGACCATCATGTGAAGTTTGGAGAGCTTGATTAACCTCTGACTAAGTCAGGATTCTTTCTTGTATAGCAACTGGATGGCAACGTTCAGGACCTTCAGAAATGTTTCATCTCTGTAACGGTACCTTTGGGAGAAGGATCACCGAGAAGTCAGATCCCAACCAAACCCAAGGAAACCTGCTTGAAGTTAAAAGCTGTCTAAGAAATGAGAAATTGGCAAAGAAGATGGACTTAGTAAAACCAAACCAAATTAAAATGAAAACACTTACTTGAGTCCCGTCTTCACAAGGCTGCACCAGTCTTCTGGGTCCACTTCTTCAACCACACACTGCGTGCAGCAAGTAAAAAACACGTGTTAGTTTACATTTGGCACAGGGAGCTTCTACAGCAATTTTTGTTCAAGGGACACACTAAGAACATGCAAGCCAAACACTCACTGGGATGATCAGAGGATAACAGGGAAAAAAAGCTCTTGGATACAACAGTCCTAACTCCTGGTTCAAAGGAAACTGCAAGTGTTTTGTTGGTCTGGGAGCAGGGAAGCATATAGGCTGTACGGAATTAAAAAGCAAGCTGGGCTCTAGGTTCCAAAAACCCAGTGGCTCAAAAAAGCAAGAGACTGGATGCTAGGTTTTTGTGTGGTTTAACTAACCAAACTTTGCACATGGCACATGGGGTGTCTGGGTGTAGGTGTTCCTTAGAACTGATGTGCCCAGAGGAGCTGGGAACCACAACAAACCAGTCTGGAGAAGACTGACAGTTGCACACACCAGCGGTCCTGGGAATGCAGGTGCCAACCTCACCAGGCTGGAAACACCCTCAGGAATGGACACTGAGGTGGCCCCAGGGCCTACAGAGTCAGCCAAGTCCTACAAGGGAGTCTCAGCAAAAGCCTGTGAGAGGGCAGAGGCGTTAACTGCTCAGAGGCCTTCAGTGTTATGTGTCACAGGGATCTGTGTTTACTGAACTCAAACCAAGGGAACAGTACGGAGGGAGTGATCGAGTAGCATTATTAAAGATCAAAGTCTGGATTTCTGCTTATGACCAACCAGATTTTTGCCCCAGACTACAGACGGCATGGCAGGTGGGTCTTGGCAGAAATATCTCTATCACCTTTTTTTAATTTAAAAAAAAAAAAAAAAAAAAATCCACTGCTATCCTTTGATTTTTTACTCCCATATACCTCAAATTCCTATCTCCAAAGGGGATTCTTACCAGAAAGCCATCATCAAGAACATAAAACTGCTTCATATAAAGGATTATCAGGACTAAGTTAACTCCGCAAAAGCTATTAAAAGCCCATGGAAACCAGATTCCATAAAACAGGAAATCAAGCCCAATCAATATTTACAAAATCTACAGCTGCCCAATCACACATATGCATAGAGATATGCATATGGCAAAGCAGATAACAAGTCTCACCAGTAATTCCTCTAGCCTCAGCAGCATGGACCTCTCCACTTCTTGCTTGCTTTCATCTTTACTGCTGCTGTACACGGCAGCTAAGCCCTTCATGCAGGCTGACAACAGACGTCTCCTCCAGGAATGCAGCTCCTCCGAGTTTTTAAGCACACTGGAAATGGCATCTGCCACAGCCCAACTGCAGAGAGATAGGTATTGAGGTTTTATTAATATTTTAACTTGCTTTTGTATATGTCAAAGATGTCGTGCTGCCAAAACGCAAAGCAATGCATTCTCTGAGGAGAGGATGCCGTTACTGCTCCAGTTCCTATCACAGTGCTTCCCAGGACAAACAGCCTTGAGGGAGGCACAAACACACTGCCCACCTCTGTTCATTCCCTGCTCTCTCCAGAGCAGCAGGAAGCTGGTCCATTAGGTTGTGCAGCCCTTTGCTTTCCGAAGGTGGCAACAACTTTGAAAGAATCTGCAGTTTCACAGTGGCCTCACGCGACGCTCCGGTGTCCTGAATCCCAGCGCAGAGCTCCTTCCACAGGGCTTTCCTCAGGACAGGCGCGACAGCCGAGACAACTGTTGGGAGAGCAGAGGGCACAGGTTCCACCACCTGCAGTTGTTAAATAACACCACACTAATCCCAAATCACTTTCTAATCCAGGCCTGGATTACTCAATTTCTAGGAAATGGTGCTACAGCAGATGTTAA
>NW_026690287.1:27210-54571 GCF_015227805.2 Hirundo rustica | reverse complement strand
GTTCCATTGCAAGTGCCGCCTGCAGAGCCCTGCCATAGACACCCTCCCTTTTTAGCTGGAAGTGTTGACAGGAACTTTACCCAAGTGGCATTAAAATGGTTTTTTCTGTTTCCAAATCAACTCCGTCACTAAGAAAGAGCAGGAAGACTTACAAAAGCCATCTTAGGTTTCCCCACCCATGGAAAACCTCTACTTACTTGCCAGGTGAGTCAGGTAATAGCCGGAATAACCAATACCATAAGCAGTGCAAACTGCAGCAGTCAGTGTCCCAATCATTGTGACACTGCTGTGCAAGTTTGCAGACTGCTCTAACACAAGAAACAAGCAAGGCTCCTGTCAGTGTGCAGCTGCCCGCTGACAAAAGCCTCAAGCAGGAGGATGCTCCTGCACTGAGCAAGCCCAAGAGCTGCTCTGACACCACTGAGGCCTTGCGTGCACCAAGGCAACCTTGTGATGTCAGCACAAGGATGTGACAACCATGCCCTGACATCACAAAGCAAATGCTTTGCATTGTCTTGTGAAGTCACGCAGATGAATAGACTGATGTTTGTATTGCAGTAGGCTGCTTTTTTACCTCTTTCCCCCCACAGCTGCCTGTTTCACCTCTGGTTTTTCCCCCTGTGCCCCCTCTGTCCCCTGTTCCCTGTGCTGGGTCCGAGCTGGCGGCCGGGCCGGCCGGAGCAGCAGTTGCAGCCCCGGGTGTCCCTGGAGCGCTGGGAGCTGCTGCTGGCCCCAGGCCCTGTCCCCTGAGGAGCTGCTGAAGGACGGTGAGACTGAGGGGGCTGAGGGGGCTGAGGAGGCGGTGACCTGCAGGGACGGTGACCTTGAGCTGCTGGGGGGACTGAGGGGATGGAGGGGGCCAGCAGGGAGCACAGAGGGCTCCGGGCCTGCAGCTCTGCCAGGCCTTGGAACCAATTCCAGAGCCTCCACCTTTGCCACAGCTGCCCTGAAGAGCTTGAGGACAGGTGGTGACTGACAGGAGCCAGCAGGGTGAAGCTGAAGGCCGCCAGCCCCAGCAGTGAACAGGGAGCTGCTGCTGCCAGCCCAGAGCCCGGGTGAGGCCACAGGGCCGGTGAGGCAGGCTGGGGCTGAGGGTGCCGTGGGCTTTGGCCCTGGGCAGTGCCCGGCTGGGCAGGAGCGGGCCCTGCCCGTGCTGGGGCTGCTCAGCGCAGCTGCCCCGGCCGGCACAGGGGCTGTCCTTGGGCAAGGCAGCTGTGCCGGCAGGGCCCGGGAGCTGTGCCGGCCGTGCCGGGCTGCCGGCACCTGCTGGGACAGTCCCGCCGCGGCTGCGCTCACCACAGCCCGGCCCGCTCGGCTGCTTGTTCTTTCCAGCCCACCTGGGGAGGTGCTGAGATTTTCCTTTCCCTGACTGAAGGGCAGGTGCTGCCAAGGGAAATGTCCCGATCCTGACTCAGTGCTCCCTTTGTTTCTCAGATGTCCCATCTGCTGTCCCTGTCCAGGAGAGCTGCTCTGCTTGGAAGGAATAGACCGAGGGAGAGCCTGGGATTTTGGGCAGCTGCAATCCCAGCTGATGGAGTTGTAGTTAGACATGTTTACAGTTGGACTGAGAGAGTTAGAAGTTGTTGGTTATTTACCTGTGTAGACTGGTGTTTGTACAGGTATATATGTTTGTATATTGTCATATTGATGTATGTATATTGATGTGTTTCCATCTGTATTTATATGGATATATTTGTTCAGTTCTATATCTGTATTGTTGTGATGATGGGGTTGTAAGGATTCTTATACACGTACATTGATATTTATGTATTTATAGATTGGTTTGTGATGTGTCTATTTATATATGTCCTGCTTTATGTCCTATGAAATAGGAATTACAGTCTTACATCTCTGCATTTAATGGTTATGTATTTACAAAGACTTAACTATGTCTTAAGTTCTATGGTTCTAGAACTCTATTCCTTTTATACTGGGTCTGGGATTCTTCGAGAGCAATACTGATATTTTTGTATTTGTATATGGGCTGTCCATTTGGAGTAATATGTAAGGAATGAAATTGTTAAACTTCAATGAATATTTGTGTCTAGTGAGTGGTTGTAGAGGGTTGCAAGTAATCAATTTTTTAAACAAGATTATATTTGTATCGATTTACGTAGCACAATTGTAACAATAAACTAGTTTTATAAGCTTTAATTGCTATTTGTATGTTTCTCTACTGGCAGTGCGGGTATAACAATTTAAAATAAATCTCATTTTTAAACCTATGTTGATTTTTGTGTATTCGTACATTAGTACTTGCAGATGTAAGGATCTGCAATCTATTCAATGTTTCCACTAAAAGAAATGCAGATTTGTGCTATGCAGAGCAATGAGTGGTTGTAAATGTGATGCTGTGGGAGGATTTTGTCCATGGAATTCCTCTGTCCATGCCCAGCACATCATCCACTTGCACTCAGGCTGGGCCCGGGAAGCACAGATTTGGGATGGCAGCAGAGCCACATGTTGGCTAAGAACTCACTGCAAAAACCTGCTGAGAAAAGTTCGGGCCTCCATGGAGTGTAAACCTCCAACCAGAGCCACCCAGGGAGGACAAATCCAGCCCCCATGCCACGGGCAGCTCTTTGGGAAGTGCTCCAAGTGTCCCTCTGAAGGTCATCCTGGAGCCCAGAAGCCAACAGGGATCCTGAGCCAGCTCCTGCTGCCTTTGGCAGCACTTTGGCAAATGAGCTGCAACAAGGGGGAGGCAACAGTGACTGTGACTGCTGCAGGCTGGGGATGAAGGAAGGGCCATGGACACTTGTGCTGATATGCTCCAGAATCCAGAAGGATGGTGGAGAACTGGGAAGCAGCAAGTTCTCAGAGCCACTACAATGGTGGAAAGCCCTTGGTGTGCAGTTCCCTGGAGGAACTGGCAGGGGAGTTGCTGCCAGGATCAGCAGGAGCAGAAGGCAGCAGGATCTGCTCCTTTTCCTGGCTTTGTGTCCAGGTCAGGCTGGGATGGCCCCTGTTCCCACAGAGCCCTTGCCCATGGAGGCTGCAGGGTAAAAGCAATCCCACTGCAAAGAGAGGCTTGGCAGTTGAAGTCCAGTGCCCTTGTGTTTCGGGCTTGAATGGCTCTCATGCCAAAGCACAGCAGGGAAGCAGGGCTTTGGGAGGCAGAGCCTTCAGAGGGAAAGAGAGATCAGGCACTCACATGCCTGAAACTCCTGCAGCTCTCTGCTTTTGTAGAATGAGCAAAGAAGCAAGCTGGGGAGAGGCACATGCAGTCCTTTGAAAAAGCATGGTGTCTACGAAGTCCTGTAGGAGAAGAAAAATAGGGAGCAACCTTGCCTTGTTTTCATAGCCTGCGACTTCTGCAGAGGAGACAATGGGATGTACAGGAGGGGATGAGTCATTGAAAACCGATATAGTCACAGACAAAGACCCTCTAACTAATTAAAGTTAGAAAGCGGTATGTTTATTCACCGGCGGGCGGCACGGGAGTCATCTCCGAAAGGCGTGGCCGCCCCAAACAAGGCTCTTTGCTCTCTATTTATTTTCCAAGGTCTTACATACAGTACATATGCATAACCCCAGCACCTCCCATCCCCGCTCTCTATTAAAATGAGGCTATCAGTCCTTCACGCGTGCGCAGTTCTTCTCTTGAATTAGGTCAGTGGTCTCGAATTGGGTCAGTGGTCTCAAAGGATGAAGTCAGGAGAGTCTTCATCAGGTCTCTGTGACCCTCTGGCACTGTCAAAGGTCCCCTGCTTCGTGATTGATTGATACCAAGTCCAGGTGCTGGCTATTGTTCTTAGTGGTTTCAGTCTGTTCTTATGACGGTTCACTTACTCCACTTTTTCTATAAACAAACTCATAATACAACAGTTAGCTCTAGCTTGGGCATCTAATAATCATTAACCTACCATTTACTAATCTAACTTACATCTTGATCAATATAAATTGCTTCTAACCCTTAGCTAAAATCTTAACTCTTAAAAGTCATGTATCATTTCCCCACTCCTTTTTCAAAGTTAGTAAATTCTTTTACTAATATGTAAATTCTTGTTTATCTAGCAAAACTCTGTGGTAGGGGTCCTTTAAAACTGTACTATATGCTCTTAATATTAAAATTAAAGCTGCTAGTTGCTTCAGCATTCTCTAATTCCAAAGAAGTATTATAACAATCAAAATCAAACTTATACCAACTAAATTAAACAAAACAATAATCAAATAAACCAAGGTATTGAGCAAACCAGTTGCAGCTGGTGACTACCTCAAAAGCACATCCCACCAATGATGGGATGGGCCTTCTTCCAACCTTTAAATACCCTCCTTATAGTCTCTGTGTCATGATGCATTGTAATCGAAGTTCTCTTTCTTTCTAATTTTTTCTTCTTTTCTTTAATCCATGGTGTTTCAATAATTGTGCAACTAAAGTTAAGTTCATCTCTATAGGCACAGGCAATATTTCTTGAACAGTAGTCAAGTTTGCCTTTATACAACATGTGCCTAATAGGAAAAATCACATTCTTCAGTTTTGACAAAGTTACAAATGGACAAGTTAAATTAAGTTTACTTACACGGTTGCATTTGTAATTTTTAGCATCTGAATCAGAGACTTACAGGAGATAAAATCATAAGCTTTCCCTTGGCACTTATATTTACCAGTCACATTATAATGCAGTGGTGCTGCATTGGCTGTGGCTATAGCAATGGTCATAAATGCCACAGCTTTCCAGGCTATACCTATTTGATTACCCATTACCATTACAAGCTTTCTTATTTTTCAAAAAGTTGTTCTATTAGACTTATCATTTATTTTCCCAAGAAAGTTTTAATTTTAGTTCATTTTCACCCAATATAGCTTTCCAGAGTTTCTCAGGAGCTTTCTTCACTTGTGAGTGATGGATCCAGGTGCTTTGTTCCTTGATCTTGGTTGTATTAAAGATGATGAGGAGCACTTGGAATGGTCTCTCCCACCATGGTTCCAAGTTTTCCTGCAAAAGACTTAATGTATACATAATCCCCAGGCTATACATCATGTACTGGTCCATCTAGTTCTCTGGTTTGAGCCCCAGTTTTATAATTTGCTGCTTAATTTGCTGCACAATAAAATATGGCCCCCTATCTAAAAACATTGTGGCTGGGACTCCAAAGCATGGTATTATTTCTTATAACACTGCTTTGGTTACCTCTTGCACTTTGGCAGTTCTGGTAGGGAAAGCTTCTGGCCACCCTGAAAAGGTATCTGTTAATACCAATAGGTATCCATTCCCTCCTTTCGTGAGTAGTTTGAAAAATCAATTTGCTATTGCTGCCCAGGTACATATCTTTTCCCAATTTGCCCAAGCTCTGGTTTAAAAATATTTTTGGGATTAGTTTGGAGGCAAAGGCTACATTGGCAAGTCACCTAAATTACTATATTTTACAGATTTCTAGCTATGATTCTATCCTTCAAATAATTATAGAAATCATCTATTCCCCAATGTGTTTTTTCATGTTCCTCTTTCACTAATGACAATAGCATGTAAGAGGGGAACATAAGTCTTCCTTTCCTTTTATCTGTAATAGCCCACCCCTCTTGTCCTTTTTACTGTGCTTTGGCTTACCTTCAATGGAAATTTGCCCATCTGGAATTAAGACTGCCTATCTCACCTTTAGCTGCTTCTTTTGCCTTTCTGCCCGCCAGCTTGTTTTCTTCATCCAATTCAGAGCTCACTTTTTCATGTGCCTTGATATGCATGATGGCTACCTTTTCAGGTAGCTGGACTGCCTCCAAGAGTTTTATTATCTCTTGTTCATGTTTAATACTTCTTTTCTTGTCAACAGTCCTCTTTCTTTCCAGAGCTCCATGTGCATGAACTACCCCAAATGCATACCTTAAGTCTGTGTAGATATTAACTTTCTTTCCTTTTGCCAGCTCTAAAGCCTGAGCTAAGGCAGTTATTTCAGCCTTCTGTGCTGAGGTGTTGGTTGGTAATGGTCCAGACTCTATTACCTCTCTGCTAGTGGTAACCACATACCCGGCGTGCCTTCCACTGATGACATAGCTGCTTCCATCGGTGGACCAGGTCTCAGTATTCTCATCAGGGTATCCTTCAGATCCGGGCAACTGGAGTAGGTGGCTTCGATGGCCTCCAGGCAGTCATGGATCACTGGTTCTCCCATACTCCCGCTGAGGAAGGAAACTGGATTCACAGATTTAGTTACCACAATCTCAACATCTTGGTACTTCAGGAATCTCTGTGGGGAGAGCTGATGTCCCCCTTTCACTTTTAGGACTGCAGACACTGTGTGGAATACTAGCACAGTCATCTTCTGGCCTAGGGTGAACTTGCGTGATGTTCACTGCCACTGCTGCAATGGCTCTGAGGCACCTGGCCATCCCTTAGCTGCTGCATGCAGCTGCTCAGGCGACTGCCCTGCGATACGGGCCCAGGTTTTGTGCTGGTATTCCCAAAGCAATCCCCTGCTTCTCATGTGAAAACAAAAAGAACGGTTTACTCACGTCTGGAAGTCCCAGGGCTGGAGCTGACATGAGGGCCTTCTTTAACTGGTCGAAGGCTTGTGTTGTTTCTTTTGGAGATCCCTGCTCCCTTCTGTGATCAAGGCATACAGAGGTTTAACAAACAACCCATGGTTAGAAATCCACAGTCTGCACCACCCTGTCATGCCTAGAAAAGTTCTCAGTTCTTTTACTGTCTGGGGTTTTGGGGTCTGGCATATTGCCTCCTTGTGATCCTGTCCTAAAGTTCTTGGTCCAGTACTAACCTCGTAGCCCAAGTAAATAACTGTTTGCTTCACTATCTGGGCTTTCTTCTGGGATATGCAATACTCCTGTAGGCCCAAAAAGTTTAGGAGGCTTAGCATCCACTCCAGACATGCCTCTTGAGTTTTGGTGGATATCAGGAGGTCATCCACATACTGTAACAGTTGTCTTCTTGATGGAGCTTCCCAGGATTCCAGATCTTTTGCTAGTTGTTCTCCAAACAAGGTGGGGAATTTTTTTTTTTTTTTTTTTTTTTTAACTCCTGCAGAAGCACTGTCCATGTGAGCTGAGTTTTTTATTCAAATGCAAAAATTTTCTGGCTGGCTTCATGGAGAGGAAGGCAAAAGAAAGCATCCTTTAAATCTAAAACAATAAACCATGTTAGTTCAGGTATTAAACAAGTTAACAAAGTGCAAGGGTTGGGAACCACTGGGTATAAATCCTCAATTATCCTATTAACAGCTATGATCCATCAGGCTTTTTAACAGGAAAAAAAAATTCAATCACTAGGCTAATCCCTTAACTATTCTTCAGGGGGTATTGCTTAACTCTAACTAGTTGTTTTCTTTTTTTTTTTTTAACTTAACTTGCACTGAGGGTGCATTCTTTACTCTCCTGATATGTTAGAAGCTCAAACCCCAGAAAATACCTAATCTATTATTTTCCTGTAAATCTCACCTTCACTTTTAATTTTAGCCTCATTAGTTATCTACATCAAGCTTAACAATGCCACATATTGTTGGTCCTCAACCTCCAAAGTAATCTCTCCATTTTTAATTTTTGTTGTTGTTGTTTTGTTTGTTTGTTTGTTTGTTTACCTCTAATAGTTCCAATAGATCCCTGCCCAAAAGTGCTGATGAAGAATTGGGCATATATAAAAACCTGTGAATTCCCAATTGTTTCCCAAGTTTATATTTCAATGGTCTACAAAAATAGGTTTTTCAGATTGGCCAGTTACCCCTTTTACCATAACATAATCATCTGTAATTGGTATTAAAGCTTTATTTAACACTGAATATGTTGGCCCTGTGTTTATCAAAACTTCATTTTTTTTTTTTTATTTTCTTCCCTAGTTTCATTATAACTAGAGGGTCTCCTAGGGTAAGATCCTCCGGTCCGTCTCAGTTTTTCTTAACATGAGCAACCACTGCCTCCCCGTTGTGATGTTCTCTTCTTTGGTTTGTTTCTGAGTCCAGGATGCTGTAGGAACCTTTGGAGAGGGCTCCTCTTCCTCACTGTCACTGCTGGGCAGTGGAAGAGATTTAGGAGTAAGTGGAGTACTCGGAGAAGGGGATAAAATAGAAGATTCTCCGTACCAGTTAGCAGAAGAACAATAGTAACGTCCTGCACAAATTTTACACTGCAAAAGCACCCAGGCACAGTGACAACCTCTAGATGCACCAAAAGCTGCAGGAAAATTCCCAAAAATACAAGCTATTCCATTCACTTCTTTTTGACTTTCTAAATTCTCCGCAGCCCATTGCTCCTAATCCAGAGCTACTAGTCTCCCAACAGACATCTGGATACCTTCTATACCTTTTATTCATCTGGCCAGATCGAGTTCTCAGACCGAAGTTACCCTTATTTTAATTCCAACAATCTACAAACACAGTCTCCATACCTAAATCACAACTAAGCTCTTGTCAAGGGTTTCTGTTCCTTCTTGCCAAACTGGTCTTGTCCTTTGTCTGTCCTCAATCTACTTCAAAAACATTCACGCTTCAGCTCTCAGAGGCTAATCAACTCTTTCACTCAGCATATGCTGCACTTAAAACTTTTAACACAAGATGGATGTTGCCTCAAAAATACAGTTACAGTGAATACCGTCCCGGTAACCAAAACACACACACCACAGTCACAGCAGGGAGGAGGCTTTAAGGGTTTTCATACACCCCACGCACTTTGTTTTTCCCCGGCCGTTTCAGTCGTCCGAAAACGGAACCACGGGTCCAAACTCCTCAATCACTTCGTGCTGGTAGCACGTCTCAACAAACTCTCTCACAATCTTTCTCACAGTCAGGATGCATTCACACAGTGTAACAACCACAAATCAGGATTTGCCCTTACAATTGCTAGTCCCAGATTCTAGCAAACTGAGCCCTCTATGGCACAGCAAATGGCAAAATCCCCTTCTGCCAGCAACAACAATCCGAACCCTCCACGGCCCAGTAAAACAGCTTAACAGCTTTCTCTGCTGGCAACCAAGTACAACTGACCAGATGCCAATCAAGCTTGCAAGCACACTGCAGAGGCACAAGTTGTGTGTGGGACGTCTCCCACGACTTACCAACAGCCTTTCCTGACCATGCGTACGCCTTACAGGTCAAATCACTTACAACACAAACTCTTACAAAACACAACATACATGGTGCACCAATAATTTTTCCACAGCCTAGACACGCAAACCCACAAAACACAAATCTGTGCACACTACACACACACACACACACACGGCGCGCACGGAGCCGCAGTGAGGATTTTCTGCGCCCCACGACGGGACCCTTTGCGTCTTAAAACTCAGGCTAGCCTCTCGAATTAGGGATGACCAAGGTACCCTTAAACCACAAACTGACAACAAAACCGGTTATCCTACTGCTGCTGTTGCCCCCACCATGGGACACAGATTATTAAGGCACAACAACAACCGGTTGCCGCTCCCCACCACGGGACATGGGTTACCAAACCAAACCAAGCTAAACCAGGCTCTGCAGAGCAACCGAGGCATGCGCTGTGCACGAGATGTCTCTCAGTGTCTTACCAACCGCCTATACCAGAAAGGTACCTATTTTTCAAGTATAAACATACCTTTTGTCCGGAGTTTTAGTAGTCAGGAGTTCTTGTCTGCTGCTGGATGAACAGGTGGGGCAGCGGAGCCCACTCTTCCAGGAATATCCCGGGGGCGCCCTGAGGGGTTCCTCCACGTGAGCTGGTCTCACAGCCGAGCAGAACCTTCTCCTGCTTGGCTCGCCAAATTGAGTCATTGAAAACCAATATAGTCACGGACAAAGACCCTCTAACTAGTTAAAGTTATTCAGTGGTATGTTTATTCACCGGTGGGCGGCACGGGAGTCATCTCCGAAAGGCGTGGCCGCCCCAAACAAGGCTCTTTGCTCTCTATTTATTTTCCAAGATCTTACATGCAATACATATGCATAACCCCAGCACCTCCCATCCCCACTCCCTATTAAAATGAGGCTATCAGTCCTTCACGCGTGCGCAGTTCTTCTCTTGAATTAGGTCAGTGGTCTCGAATTGGGTCAGTGGTCTCAAAGGATGAAGTCAGGAGAGTCTTCATCAGGTCTCTGTGACCCTCTGGCACGATCCAAGGTCCCCTGCTTTGTGATTGATTGATACCAAGTCCAGGTGCTGGCCATTGTTTTAAGTGGTTTCAATCTGTTCCTATGACGGTTCACTTACTCCACTTTTTCTATAAACAAGCTCATAATATAACAGTTAGCTCTAGCTTGGGCATCTAATAATCATTAACCTACCATTTACTAACCTAACTTACATCTTGATCAATATAAATTGCTTCTAACCCTTAGCTAAAATCTTAACTCTTTAAAGTCATGTCTCAAAACAAAGGTGTTTTCAAGGCCAGCCATCCCCCAAACACAGCTGTGTCTAAATCCAGCCCTCTCATCAAGAACAGCAAGGGCAAAAGAAATCAGTCCCTCCAGCCCACTGGGGACACTCTGGGCATTGCCCTGTATATGATAAGCTCTTATTGACATCAGGTTTCTGTTTGGAGAGTTTGGGCTCCTCTCAAATAAAAACCAAAAACCAAACAAAAAGGTAAATGCACAAAGGGATCTGGCTAATCCCAAGCTCTGGTGTGCACTGAAGACCTCAAAACATTTCAGAAGGCCACACACACAGGGAATCATCATCTCTGCGATAACTTCAGGTAGCACTCTGAATTTCTGCAATGTTTCTACTGCTTCTCAGACTCCCTTGCAAATATCAGCAGGTTCAGAGCCCAAACCCTGCATTTTGCAAGGACTGCAAGATGAAGCTGGCAGAGCTTGCCCAGATGCAGAGATAAAATCCAAATTCAAATGAGTCCCTTGAAGTGACTCCCACGTGTGACTGAGGGCACTGCTTTAGGAGAGCCTATCCATCCTCCCTGCAAGAACATCTAGCACTGAAAACCCCAGGTTTCTGAAATAATTTGGGGAAAATCTGGGTCATGAAGGCACTCCACCAAAGGTGGGGCTTTGCAGGTGACATCAGCACACCTCTCAGGGTGGGCAGGGGCCTTCCTGTGCAGAGCACTGTCTCCCAACCCGCTGAGAGAGCAGCACGGCAAAGCCAAGATTTTGGCTGCAGCAGGAGGGTGAGCTGTGCTGAGTGAGGACCTGAATCAGAAGCCTCAGAGTGCTCAGAAAGCCCTCACAGGTAGGTATGGATCATTCCTCTTTGGTTCAGGTGCAAACAGGGCATTTTGAGTAACGCTTGCACCCCATCCTGGCTTCCTCAGGCCTTACACAGCCCAAGGCAGCAAAGAAAGGCTTGGAAAAATCCATTAATTCCATAAAAACAGTGTTGGGAAAGCAGGAGGTAGCAAAGCACTGGCGAAAGCACACAGTGCATATGAGGTAAAATTGTTTAATTGATATACTGCAAGATATTGTTCTAATGGCAGGAGGGAGAAGAAATAATGATCAGTTAACTCATTATTAATGTTCATTTTTTTTCCAGCATTGCCAGTGGGTTGAGTTAATTTTTAAGTATGACAGTTGGGCTTTAATATATCAGCTATAGATTCCAGTCACAGCAGTCTAGTTTAATAATTGGATTTCTTTCTCCTTCATTTTGACTAATAGCGTACTTAGAGCAATTATTAAAATTCATCATAGCACAAAAACAAACCATTTGAAACCTCACCAAAAATGGCAGCACAGCAGAGCTCTGCTTAGCATTTAGTGGAGAATTCAAAAGAGCTTCTTGGAAAACATGGAGCAGCTTCTCTGGTAACTTTTCAACAGCCACAATGTGAACGTGGACACCCGGTGAAAGCCAAGAGTGCTCCAGGTGAGCCAAGGCAGTGTCCAATAGGCTGCTGTCACTAAAAAAGTGCATTCAGACCACACAGGAAATTCCCTCTGAAAATGCAAATGCATATGTGGCTCTTTGGCTCCAGGTAGTTCAGCCAAGCCATGGCAGGTTACCAGCACAGGCAGAAAGTTGTTTTAACACTGCATCATCAAACTGCCCTGGAGATTTCACAGTCTGCCTTGGAATGGCAAAAGGTGCCAAATGGACACAGCTTCTGCTGTGAGGAACTTAAAATCCTCCTTGCTCATCTTGCAGACTCTGTAAAGACAAAGTTTAACTTCCAGCATGAGCACAGCTCTGCATAAGCTCATTGAGCCCAAAACCTACAGGCATCAAGGCAGCCAGCAGAAATCCTGCACATTCCCACCGCACCAGAAAGGAAGGGGCTTATTCCAGGACTGACAATTAGGCAAGATTTTGAGGGGTGAGAGAATTAATCCTAAAAATATAGAATGAAAAGATAAAACTTGAGAAAAGCCTGGTGTTTATAGTTCCTGGAGAAAGGACAGCAGGACTGTGAGCTCACCATGGAGCAGCCCTGTGTGTGTGATGCAGGCATTGATACCGCTGTAGACTTGGAATCTGTTCACAAGTGAAAATAAAGAGAGAATAATCACAGAATCACAGACTGGTTTGGTGGGAAGGGACCTCAGAGCCCATGCAGTCCCTCTCCTGCCATGGCAGGGACACCTTCCACTGTCCCAGGCTGCTCCAAGCCCCAATGTCCAACCTGGCCTGGGACACTTCCAGGGATCCAGGGGCAGCCACAGCTGCTCTGGGCACCTGTGCCAGGGCCTGCCCACCCTGCCAGCCAAGCAGCTGGTTCCACAGACACCAGGAGCTGCCTCACTCTGCAGCAGGCTGCAGTAAACATCTGTTGAAACATGAGCCACAGAATCCACCACAGGCTCCTCCTGCACACCCTGCCACACTCCTCTCAGGAGACAGCTCTCAAAAGCAGTCCCACAGTGCTCCTGCTGCCCAGGAGGAGCTGGGAAAGGGCTGTGCCCTGGCTGCAGCCTTGGCAAGAGCTCAGCAGGAGCCCTCAGTGTCACCACAGCCTGAGAAGGAACAAGGAGAGAATTTCTCTTTGCCCTTTGAAGCTGAGAAGTGACCAGTTTGTGTCTGAACAGCACTTCCCTCACACCTCCCCACATTATCTAAAAGTAGGAGGCTTGGCAATTAAGCAGCCCTCAGATTAATAACTGAGAAAAGCTAATGACTGGGAAGATGCCAAAGGCTTCCCTCACAGGACCGTGGGGTGATGCGTTGTTTTGGAGCTGCAGATAAACCAGGCCACAACCAACCTCATCCCCTGGCCATCATTTAAGAGCCAGGAGGAAATGACTGGAAGCGAGGAAACACCGATTTACTGGAAGTTTTGCTCTGAAACTCCTGTGGCACAGGAGCCCCAGGCTTTCCTGCACAATGCTTTCTTGTTCCACGGGCTGTTATGGCCATGCTCAGCTGCTGCACAGCCCGTCCATCGTTCAGCTGAGCAGCCTGAGCCTGGGAACACCAGAGAATATGATCAGGGCACTGGGAATGCTGCTCTCATCGTTGGTTCGCAGAGTTGTCTGGATAAACGATCATCTGGGAAAAGAAACACGATGTATGTGTAATTAATCTGCTTAGAACTTGTTGTAAATTAATCATATTGAATATTAAAACTGCTTCCTAGTCTCATGTTAAACAAAAGAATTCCTCGGTATTTTCATCTGATCTTACTAGAAATGATGACGCTGGGCTTTGCTCTCCACCTCTCCTGCTCTTACCTCTTGCACTGCCAGGAAAGTGCTAAACAGTGGATTGGCAGCTCCCTGCAGCAGAGAGCTGATCTTGTGGGCCCTCTGACACACAGAGGAGGGAGTCAGAGCACCAGGGCTCTTTGGAGGCTAAACTCCTGTGTCTCCAGGCTGTTCACAGCAGCTGTCCCAGGTAAGAGCTGAGCAGCTGCACAGATGACCCGAGGTCCGTGGAGAGCTTTAAATCCCACAGATTTTGTTCATGTGTCAAATCTGGGCTCTGTTTCCTGTGCTCACCCCATAAACTCCATAGGTGAACTCAGTAAAAATGGCAGCGCAGAGATCCCTGCAGATCAGCTGAGTGCAGATCAGGTCGAAAGATTGGACTCTCTGACCTTGGAGATCCTTTCCAGCCTTGGTGATGCAGTGACTCTCTAAATAGAAGCTGCTGTTTTGCTCATACTGCATTTGTGTCATAGCTTGTGAATCAATCCCTTCAGAACATCAGCTGGACAAGAACTGCTCTCCAGGCAGCTTCTCACACAGGAGAGGGATGGGCAATAGAAACCACTTTGTAATATTTTATAAAGGTGTATTTGTTCTTTTCTAGGAAAATTTTGGAATCAAGTGCTGTAGCACAAACAGGTTTTTTTTTACAATAGCCCCTCACCTCTACTTTTTCTGCAAAGCAAACTGGGTGCTGAATGTCACCCATGCATGAATTAGAGACCAATTGGCCAAAATTTCTCTTTCTTGTCTCCAGCCCAGCTTTAGCCATGACTGCACCCTCAGAAACCATAGGGTAATGGAAGATTTTATCCTCTTAGCAGCATTAATGCAAGATGATTGTCGATGAAATTTTATATTCTAATTAATACCTGGTCCCTGGGGATGCTCCAGAGTTACCTGGCTGTTCAGAGGTGTCCCAGCTCCTTCAAACACAACAGCACCAGCCAGGACATCTCATTTCACAGCCCATGGCAGCAGAAACCCACTGCTACAAGGCTCTGATGCCAGTGGGCACACTACAGAGCAGATAATCCTCGCCAGGTCTTGGAGGAGGAGTTCTGCCTTGAACTCACCTGAAGCTGATCAATAGCTGCACCCACCAAATTGGTTTTGTTGGTGCCCGTCAGAAATAAGGAGAAGGATTTCTCATGTGAAGGAACTCCTGCCGACCACGAGCTATTTGAACTCATGTCCTTGTCCCTTTCCCAGGTCTGCTGTGTGAGGAGCCACCTCCAGAGCGCTGCCAGACACCCGGGGGCCACCAGCCCCTTGCTGGAAGGCTCCCAGCCAGGTGCTGCCAGCTCTGCCTGTGCTGGGGATGTGACCTGCTGTACACACACCTCATCAAAGCCTTATAAACCCCTGGCACTGCAGTGGTGTGTGTGCATTACTATCAAGCTATGTCACTGCTTCCATAATAAAATTGTTTCAGTGGGTTGTAAGTCAGGTATAAAACTCTCCTTGGGCTAAAGCTTGGCGTGCGCTCATGTGCAAACACACTCACACAGCCTGCTTTCTGGGAAGGGGAGAGATTGTGCATTACTTCTTAGTTCTGCACGGGGGAAGAGGTTTTTTTCAGGGGGTGTTCTCGCGGGGAGAAGCTGCAGAGCTCCCGCAAGGCCAGTGGGGGACGGCAGAAACTGCTGGAAGTGGGACAGTCACAAACCTGCCCTTCACTGCCATTCCAGCCTCCTCCTTTCCACCTCCCAGCTCCGGGAAAGGGGGATGGAGGGCATCTTCTCTGCCCTTTGGGATGGTTAGGGGAAGGTTGCCTGTCTTCCAAGCTCCTTCTGAAACTCGGAGGGTACAGGGACACTTCAGAGCCCGATGCATCTGCCGCTTCAAGGGAGGAGTCCTTGGAAGCTCACCAGGGCTAAACCCATCCTTTGCAAGAGCTTGGATGCTGCTATTACTGCAAACTGCAGAGGGAAAATGTGTTAGCAGTGCCAGGAGTGTCCTGGGACATGACTGCAAAGAGTGCAAGTCCCAGGGCTCACAGGCATCCCTCCTGCGGGACCCTGCGAGTTCGGCAGAAGGCGAAATCGTGCTTCTGGAAGCTGCATCCAACAGTGCTAGTACATTTAGTGGGAAGAGGGGAGGGATTTTTAAGAAGCATCAAGAAAAAAGGAGCCTCCTGCTGTCTCTTGAAACCTGAACAAGCTCTGTGTGGGGCTAGAGACTCCCAGCAGCAGAGTGAGGCACTGCTTGATGTAACCACAGCATCCTTCAGATCGGCTGCAGCTGCCGGTGTTTGTACACTTGCCCTTTTGTAACAAACAGTAAGGACATTTCCTTTGTGCTCACTTCACAAGTCTATTAAGGAACACACCAATCTCAAGGCAGTCATTTGCTGTGACTCTTTGTTCCCTGAATAACACAGCACTCCACCTTTCTGTCAGTGTTCCTCTGGTTTACTGGGTCAAAATCCACATCTGGCCCGAGGGAGGTGAGTCATTTCCCTGGGTGCTTCCAATCCTTCTGCAGCTGCAGCCCCCAGGATGATCAACATACAGAAAGAACATAAGAACTATAACAACCTATTACCATAGAATCAGGTAATAAAAAGGCAAATGTGATTAACAGTAAGGGTATTCTTATTTCATCTCATGGAACTATACTTAGTGATATCAGTGGTTCGAGCATTGCTATCCATCTTCCCAACTAGAAATGATCTGGTTACACCATGTGCACTCAGGAAAATATAACAGCTCCATCTTTTCAGGGAGCAGACAGCACCAGGACCTCAGTGGCTGTTTCACACAGCAGACCTGAGCACACAGCTTGCTCCAGCTCCAAGCACAGGCTGATCCCAGCCTAAGAACTCCTGAAGGCTAAAGTATTAGAAATGTCATTACAACAGGACCTCTGATGGCTATCATGAGATAATCACCACACATCTGGATTTTTAAGGCACGGGGCACAGTCTGGTGCTTTCCAGTCCCCGGTGACATGACCTAATAGCAACACACCCCTGGAGCTGCGCTAATGGAGAGCTCTGTGCTGGGGAAGGAGGCACCGCTGGGCTGGGACAGCACGCAGCCAGCAGCTCGTGGCTGTGGTTTACACAAAGCAGTTTGTGTCTTGTAAACAGATTTCTTTTCCTTCAGCGGTAGGGAGCCAGAAGATGCACGGAGCAGCAGCAGAACAGAGAACATCTTGGTGCAAAGCAGGAGCCTTCTGGCGCAGAGTGCTTCCGTGGTGGCTTTTGAAATGGAGAGGTGTAGTGAATGTGGAGGGGTAAATAAGGCCAGGAAAATCTTTTGCTATATGAATGAACTCCCTACTATTTGTGTTGAAGAGGTTCCAGGGATGTTGCTCTGGAGCTGGGCTCCTTCTGGGCAAATAATTCTTCCCGAACGGAGGTGGTGCCACGTTTTCATTCCCTGGCTCTGCCTGTCACTATCTGGCCTTTCCTCAAAAGCTCCGCCTTCAGTCCAATCCTCTGCCTTCTGAGCAGCAGCAGCAAAATTAAAATGGTCCTTATCATTTAAATCAAATGATTTGACTATTTTAGTAACTGATTAAATCAGCTCCCTCCTGATCTAATGGTGTTGGTGTCTGGGAACAGTGCAACCAGGACCAAGGTGCTCAGCACAGGCTGCAAAACCTGCTGGAAACACTCAGGTAGTTCCACCTCCCATTTTCCTCATTCTCCTCCTGCACCTGTGCTGGGTGAGCCAGGCTGTGCATGCCCTTTGAGCAGAGATGAACTTTTGGGATCAGCTGCCTAATGGCAAGGAGGTGGCAAACTCTTCGGGTCACTGGTGTCCTCTGCCTGCCCTGCAATTCATGGCCACAAACCATTTCTCTCGCCTCTTATTTCTACTCCCTCTGCCACTACTTCAGCTTCTCAAACCCTTTTCCTTTTTCTCCTCCCCTTTGGATGTGGCAGAATCTTCTGTTCCCTTCCCAAGGGAAGGGCTCATTTTCCTTCTCCAGTTTTCACACCTGGTTTATTCCTTCCATGTTCTGGAAGATGCATTGGAGGATGGACATGGAGAAAACATCAGAGAGTGACCCATGTTATTTACACAAAGAGAAATTAGGTTCTGTTATCACTGGCTGGTTTAGAATCATGCAATCATAGAACCCTAAAGGCTGGGAAAGGCTTTTACAATCATCCAAACATCATCTCCACCACCACCACCTTGTTCCCCACTAAACCAAGTGCCATATCAACATGTCTTTTGAACACTTCAGGCATGCTGACTTCACCACTGCCCTGGGCAACCTGTTACAATGCTTTGCAGCCTTTTCCATGGAGAAATTTTCCCTAATTTCCAAATTTGAGGCCAAATTTAATTTGCAAGTTGAGGCCATTTCCTCTTGTCCTGTCCCTTGTTTTTGGGGATCAGAGCCCCACTTGGCTCCACCCTCCTGTCAGGGAGTTGTGGAGAGCCAGAAGGTTCTCCCTGAGCCTCCTTTTCTCCAGGCTGAACAACCACAGTTTGAGCTGATTTAGAGGAACCAACAGACCTGTTTTAGGCTCTGCTAAACGATTCCTGGCTGCTCTTAGTGAGTAAAAACCATAAAACAAATCAGATATGCCCAGCAGCTCAGCATGGTGAGTTGTGCTAGGAAAGAGCCCTCTCCAGACCCCAACGGCACAAGCACCAGCATCAGATTCTGCCTGAGAAAACCACTGTGAATTCCTCCCTCAGCTTCTGCAGCTGAAAGAAGAACTGACCCACATTAACCAAATCTTCACAGGGGGCACATTTTTTCTCCTACTGTTTCCGAACAAAAAGCAAACATGAACAGTGAGAAATTATTCCATCTCTACAAATGAGTGGCAGCATGAGAACATCAGCAATGTGTTAAGAGAAAATCTGCCTGGTACACTGAATTACACTTTTCCTGGAGTGAAGCAAGAACACTTGTGATTGAAAAACTCCCTTTCCAGGCTGAGAAATTGTTTTTATTAAGTATTAAATATATCTATAATATTCCAAAAATGAGCCAGGAAAGCAGTGGTAATAATTCTTCCCCAATGCCTCTGAAATTAAGCCACACTTTGCCATTTTTTTTTTATTTTCGGAGTGCATGTATACGCAATATTGCAAACATATCCCCGTAGCAGACATGTGCAATGCGTGCTGCGCTGCCCAGCCGCTGCCTCTGTCATGCCAGGACCTGCTGCTCCACACCCACGGGCTGCAGGCTGGGCAGGGCTGGGGCGTGGGGGCTGCTCCCCTGCGTGGCCTCCCCTCCACATCCCTGCCAGAGCCGTGGGCAACTGCCCGCGGCCACCAAGTGCGCTCGGAACCGACCGCTGCTGCTGGAGGTCTTGGTGCTGAGTCCCCGAATCATCTCTCACTCGGTTGTGCTCCCAAAAAAGGAGGAACAGGGCCTCAGTGGCCTAAAGAGCTGCCCACGGAACCAGGGGGACCTGGACGAGGGGACTGCAGAAGTGGCACGGGAGGACATCCAGGCAGGCTGCGGGGAGCTGAGGCTGGGGCGATGGAAAATCCGCAGTGGGAAGGAAACAACACAGCATCTGGTATTTAGAAACACAGCTAAAATTTTTCTGACTATGAGTCACCAATGGTAGGCTGTGAAATTCCTGATACCCATCTGGCCCTTGGGGCTGAGCCGTGGGATGAAGCTCAGGAAGGAGACCTGGGAGAGATCCTGGAGTTAGCCAGGGTCCCCAGTGTCACAGCAGAGCCCTGGGGTGGGATCCCATGCCCCAAACACAAGACCAGGAGGGATGCTGCAGCAGTGCCTGCGCCAGGAGCCTCCTTGGGAAGCAGCAGCCACATGCAGCGATTCTCAATTCTCTCGGCACTGCAAGGGGAGCAGGAGGAGTTTGGCTTCAGCAGACACACACCCTGAGCCAGCCCAGCCTCACGCTGGGCCAGGAAGAGCAGGAGTGCACAGAGTGCCAGGGAGAGAGGCCCAAAGCAGGTGTCTCAGCAGCAGTAGCAGTGCTGCTTGCTGCAGGCTGGGCACCAGCCCTGCAGGGCTCTCTCACCCCAGCTGAGAGGAATGCCTCAGGCAATAGCCAGGGAGCAGCAGCCCCGGGAGCTGCAGACCCCCCCTCCACTGTCCCTGAAGCCAAGGACCAGGAAAAGAAAGCAAACAGCAGTGGAGCAGAGTGTTTTCTTTCCATTACGAGGCCCACAGGACAGCAAGCTGTTGTGTATAAAGCTCTCAGTATAGAGACAGGAGTCACCCAATTGTTGCAGCTGCACTGGGAGCCCTTTGCAGAGCAAGCTGTGCGCAGGGCCAGCATGGTGTGGGCAGGCAGGAGCCAGGCAGGGGCTGCTGTGACCAGCGGCGGGGCCCCGAGGGGCTGGGGGAGCCCATGCTGAGCATCCCTGGGCTGAGGGCACATTTCCTTCAGTGGGATCAGCTGGGCCTGCACCTCCTCCAGTGGCAGGGCCCCAAAAAGAGCAAGCCATCAAGAGCATCTCCAGGGGCCCAGCCTGAGCAGCAATGTCAGCAGGCAAAACAAAGGTTTTCTTCAGCCATGGCCATTTCATGAAGACAAACATTTACAATCAAGGCAGTCCATTAGTACAGATGGGGATATACTCTGGGGATACAGCTAAGGCCATGAGGTCACAGCGGTGCTCTGAGGTCACAGCAGGCTGAGGTCACAGCAGTGCTCTGAGGTCACAGAAATGCTCTGAGGTCACAGAAGGCTGAGGTCACAGCAGGATCTGAGGTCACAGAGGTCCCAGAGCCCCATGGTTGCACAGCACCACAACGACCGAGCAGTTGGTCCTTGACCAAAACTGCAGTGGCAGCATCGGCGGCAGCAGCAGCGGTGCTGACATTTGGAACAGTGTTGTGAAGACAGTGGTTGCAGCAAGAGCAGCAGGATTGACACAGGGCGAGGCACCATGGCCCTTGCTCTGCGCCTGATCCTCCTGCTCCTCCTGGCTGTGGCCCTGCCTGCCAGGACTGCCCAGGCTGCCCCATGGCGAGCGCAGGGAGCAGGTGAGCCGGCGGCCTGGATCCCCTTTCCCGGGACAGCGCTCCCTTCTCCCGGGAAAGCTTTGGGGATGGTTTTGCCCAGAGCTTTAGAGAGAGTTTCCTCTGGGAGGGAGAGAGCCCCAGGGGCCGTGGGCTGCTCCAGCCACCCCTGCAGGGATGTTGCACAGGGCCTGCAAAGAGTGGGGAGAGTGAGCAGAGCCAGCCCAGAGCTCCCCAGGCCCCTGGGCAGCTTTGGCCCTGTCCATGGACATTGGCCTCCCACGGCCTTCCCCAACCCCCTGGCAGTGCCCAGTTCCCTAAGGCAGAGGGGGATCCCAGCACACATGGAAATGGTTCTCGTCTGTGCTCCCTTCTAGACTGGGATCGCAGCTTGCATTTTCTGGACACCATGGTGAATGGCATCATGAAACACTTGCAGGATGCTGAAGGCAAGTTCTCAGTGTGCCTTTCCTTTCAGAATAATCCCTGTCAGTGTGGCAAGAGCTCACCCATGTGCCATTTCCCTTAACATGATCGCAAGGCTGAAGGGTTCAAGAAACCTTGCCCTGCTCCATTCTGGAGCCCTGAGTGATCCCCAGGATGGCTGTCAGTGGGAGGAAGGAGCATTTAGCTGTCACTGCTCTTCCCATGTGCAGTGCCAGGGTGTCCTTCTGTGTGCTCTGTGCAGCCACAGAGAAGAGCAGAGAGGGAAGGGGCCTGGCCCAGGGCTGTGCCCCAGGGCTGTGCCTTGCGCTGCTCCTTTGGCAGCCCCAGGAAGCCTGAGGATCTCCTACAGGAGCTCCATGGGATCTCTTCTGTCCTGCCTTTCTTTGCAGTCAAGCCTGAGGGAGAAGATGATCTGGATTCCCAGCCCACATCCAAGACAGAGACTCTGGGAGATGCTGAGGGTAGGTTCCAAGCAGTTACCCCTGGCAGAGCTGCCAGCTCTGAGGCCACAACTCGGCCAGGGGGCATCGCTGCTGGTGCCAGCACAGAGCCGTGCCCATGTGTGCCCTCGCCCTGCACGATCCCCTCACCGCTCCTGCGCCTCAGTGCTGCCTGTGCACATCAGCAGAGGTGACAGAAGCTTCTCTGAATATTGAGTTACAGATGTGTCTGCAGGGAGGAATTTTCCAGCTCCTTTGGTGGATACTGTACACAAGCCCAGCTCCCATCGCAGAGGTGAGTAGTGTGTCCCTGCTGACCCCACAGAATGAGCACTGGCTTTGTGGGATCCATTCCTGGGAAATGGCAACTCTTTGCTCTAAGGTCCTCCAACAGGGAAATACAGAACTACAGGACTGAAGAAAGCCCAGGAGACATCTGAACCCATGCAGCAGATGCTGAAAGAAATGCTGCAGGGACAACCAGGTGTGTGCATGTCCCTGAGCCTTCTCCTGAGGTTCAGCAGCTAGGGTCTTTCTCTGCACATCTGGACACGCCGTGCCCAGCACAGCAGGAAGGGATCCATGGCAGCCTGGCTGCCCCGCTGCTGCTTTCCCACCCTGCAGGGCTGTTTCCCAGCCTGGCCTGGCTGCAGCTTCTCCCCAGGCTCTGCAGGAAGGCATTTGGCATCAGCTGACAGGGAGCCCAAACTGCCCCATGGGCCATGCACACCCTGAGAGCCCCTGCCCTTTCCCTGTTTCCCAGCAGCCCAAGTGGGGCTCCTCTTTGGAGGAGGGAGGGCTCTGGTCATACCAAGAATCTAGGTGTTTTCTTGGTCCTTATAAATGTGTTTGACAGTTCTGTCTGATCCAAGTTTCTCTTTCTCCAGAAATGAAAGCAGAAACCGTGGTGGGGACTCAGTTTTCCAGAGGAAGCAGTGGCTCAAAGCCAGCCTCTGCTGCAGGAAGGGAGGCCGTGCCAGGCACATTTACAGGAGGTAATTGCTGTGCCTCTGGCCCTGGGCACTGCTGAGGCTTGAGCTGCCATCTCTGCAGCTTGGCAGTGCGGGCACAGGCCAGACAAGAGTGGCACAGCCCAGAGGAATTATCCCCAGCAGGCTCAGGGCACTTGGGTACTGAGCAGTCCTGCTGGGCTCCCTCCGTGGGAGACACGGCCCGAAACCTGGGAGGGCTGCAAGGGGTGCCCATGGTGGGGAAAGGGCAGAGGGGCAGAGCAAGGCTCCAGAGTGTCCTGAGAGCACCTGGCTGTGTCCCTTTGGGCTGAGGGAGCTGTCCCAGGGGAAAGGGGGATGCAGAGAGACAGGGAAGTTGGAAGGGAAGGAGGGATGGTTGTGGCGCTGCCTGCTGCAGTTTTCCCCAGGGCTTCAAGGAGGGTGCCTGGTGTACCAGTGAGAGAGCCCCAGGGGCCCTGGGCTGCTCCAGCCACCCCTGCAGGGATGTTGCACAGGGCCTGCAAAGAGTGGGGAGAGTGAGCAGAGCCAGCCCAGAGCTCCCCAGGCCCCTGGGCAGCTTTGGCCCTGTCCATGGACATCGGCCTCCCACGGCCTTCCCCGACCCCCTGGCCGTGCCCAGTTCCCTAAGGCAGAGGGGGATCCCAGCACACATGGAAATGGTTCTCGTCTGTGCTCCCTTCTAGACTGGGATCGCAGCTTGCATTTTCTGGACACCATGATGAATGGCATCATGAAACTCTTGGAGAATGCTGAAGGCAAGTTCTCAGTGTGCCTTTCCTGACAGAATAATCCCTGTCAGTGTGGCAAGAGCTCACCCATATGCCATTTCCCTTAACATGATCGCAAGGCTGAAAAGTTCTGGAAACCTTGCCCTGCTCCATTCTGGAGCCCTGAGTGATCCCCAGGATGGCTGTCAGTGGGAGGAAGGAGCATTTAGCTGTCACTGCTCTTCCCATGTGCAGTGCCAGGGTGTCCTTCTGTGTGCTCTGTGCAGCCACAGAGAAGAGCAGAGAGGGAAGGGGCCTGGCCCAGGGCTGTGCCCCAGGGCTGTGCCTTGTGCTGCTCCTTTGGCAGCCCCAGGAAGCCTGAGGACCTCCTACAGGAGCTCCATGGGAGCTCTTCTGTCCTGCCTTTCTTTGCAGTCAAGCCTGAGGGAGAAGGTGATCTGGATTCCCAGCCTACGTCCAAGACAGAGACTCTGGGAGATGCTGAGGGTAGGTTCAAGCATTTACCCCTGGCAGAGCTGCCAGCTCTGAGGCCACAACTCGGCCAGGGGGCATCGCTGCTGGTGCCAGCACAGAACCGTGCCCATGTGTGCCCTCGCCCTGCACGATCACCTCATCGCTTCTGCGCCTCAGTGCTGCCCGTGCACATCAGCAGAGGTGACAGAAGCTTCTGTGCATGTTGAGTTACAGATGTGTCTGCAGGGAGGAATTCTCCAGCTCCTTTGCTGGCTGCTGCACACAAGCCCAGCTCCCGTCGCAGGGGTGAGTAGTGTGTCCCGGCTGACCCCACAGGCTGAGCACTGGCTTTGTGGGATCCATTCCTGGGAAATGCAAACTCTTTGCTCTAAGGTCCTCCGACAGGGAAATACAGAGCTACAGGACCCAAGAAACCCCAGGAGTCATCCGAACCCATGCAGCAGATGCTGAAAGAAATGCTGCAGGGACAACCAGGTGTGTGCATGCCCCTGAGCCTTCTCCTGAGGTTCAGCAGCCGGGGGCCTTTCTCTGCACATCTGTACATGCTGGGCCTGGCACAGCAGGAAGGGATCCATGGCAGCCTGGCTGCCCCGCTGCTGCTTTCCCACCCTGCAGGGCTGTTTCCCAGCCTGGCCTGGCTGCAGCTTCTCCCCAGGCTCTGCAGGAAGGCATTTGGCATCAGCTGACAGGGAGCCCAAACTGCCCCATGGGCCATGCACACTCTGAGAGCCCCTGCACTTTCCCTGTGTCCCAGCAGCCCAAGTGGGGCACCTCTTTGGACGAGGGAGGGCTCTGGTCCAGCCCCCAGAGTTTCTGCCTTTTCCTGATGCTTATCAATGTCTCTGACAAGCATTGCCTCCTGTGGATGCCCACTCCCCCATGGCAAATGCTTCCATCTAATCCAGCTTTGCCTCTTCCTTTCTCAAAGTGATGGACCAAAAGTCTGTGCACAAGGAGGAACTTCCCAGAGAAAGCAGCGGCTCAGTGGCAGCCTCTGCTGCAGAAAGGAAGGAGATGGCAGACACAAACACAGTCACAGACGCAGACAAAGCCAGAGCAGGTAATTGCTGTGCCAGGCTCAGCCCTCTCTGGGGCTGTGTGGCAGCAGCTCTTCCCCCAGCTCCCAGCCTTGCAGGGCCCTGCAGCAGCCAAAGCTGGAGGCACCTCGACTTCGAGGCCTGCGGAGCTGGCTGACGGCTCCTGGGAAACGGGACTGGTGGCCCGAGGTGCCTCCCGCTGCAGCTGCTCCCGGAGCTGGCCCTGAGCGCCCAGAGGCCCAGGGCACAGGAGCAGGCCCGAGCGGGAGCCCTGCCGCGAGCCCAGGGCCAGAGCCAGCCCTGGCTCCCGGCTGGGCAGGGGCTGCACTGGGTCCTGACAGGGCCTGACTCCGTCCCCTCGGGCTGGCGGAGCTGTCCCACCAGGGGGAGAGGTGAAATGAGGGAAAGTTTTGGCTCAGCCTGCTGGAGATTTTCTCAGTGCTTTAGAGAGGGAGGGTTTCTATCTGCGGAAATGAGAGACTCCTAGGGGCCCCGGGCTGCTCCAGCCACCCCTGCAGGGATGTTGCACAGGGCCTGCAAAGAGTGGGGAGAGTGAGCAGAGCCAGCCCAGAGCTCCCCAGGCCCCTGGGCAGCTTTGGCCCTGTCCATGGACATCGGCCTCCCACGGCCTTCCCTGACCCCCTGGCCGTGCCCAGTTCCCTAAGGCAGAGGGGGATCCCAGCACACATGGAAATGGTTCTCATCTGTGCTCCCTTCTAGATTGGTATCGTGACATGGATTATCTGGAAATGATGGCGAATGGTGGTTTGAAGGCAGGGCCAGAGGCTGAAGGCAAGTCTGCAACACAACTATTATGACAGAATGTGCTGGCTTGAAGGCAAAACCAGCAAGAGACTCCAAGTCAGAAAAAACAATTTAATAGGAGAGAAAATAAAATAAAATAAAATAAAATAAAATAAAACACATGCAATGGTACAAAAGATCACTGACAGTGTCAGAATACAACCTGAAACCGCGGTGGTAGCAGTCCAGATGAAGTGGTCTTGCTGAAGCAGTGTTCCTGCAGAAAGGTCTGGTAGCTCTTGTCCTCTGGGAATCCAGTGGGTAAGCGCTGTCCCAAATCCCAGATTATATCCAGGTGGGAATGCTTGGCTCCTCCCCCGGGCGGAGCATCTCACAATGGACTGATATCATTTTATCAGTTTTGTAATGGGTCCTTGATTGCCTATTAAACAGAGATAGCTCCTGGAGGGAGTTGTCTATGAGTCATGCAGGACGGCATTGATGGGCCATTAACAGAAGATAGTCTGGAGGGAGGGGGCAAGGGAAACAGTGCACAACTTAGTTTCAACATTTCATGTAGATGGTGATAGAATACATACTTTGGGCACATTTTACATTGCAACCTAGGACATAATCCACCCCTTATTCTATGACCATCTCCATCATACCTAAATTAATACATTCTTACAGCTAGATAGATAAATATATACATATACAGAATGAAACCTTACACCCAGTTCTCACTTAAAATTAGGTTTCCCCGCGGTACACAATGGGTTTCCCCATCTTTTTGCATTACTGACCAAGTGGAACCAGGTCCTTGCACAAAAACAATCCCACGGATGGGTCTGCCTCTGCTTGAGGTGGGATTAATCCAAACAGTTTTTCCTAAAATGCCTTTCATGTGTACCACAGGGAGTTTATCTCCATCCACTGTGTGCAAGGGTTCAGACTGGGCACGACCAGCTCGATTGATTGACCCTCGAGTGTTGACCATCCAGGTGGTCTTTGCTAAGTTCACTTCCCAATTTTTGAAAGTCCCCCCACCAAGCGCCTTCAGGGTAGTCTTAAGTAACCCATTGCACTGTTCAACTTTCCCAGCAGCTCGTGCATGATAAGGGATGTGATATATCCATTCAATGCCATGTTCTCTAGCCCAGGTGTTTATAAGGCCGTTCTTGAAATGGGTCCCATTGTCTGACTCGATTCTCTCAGGGGTGCCATGTCTCCACAGGACCTGCTTTTCAAGGCCTAAGATAGCAGTAGCATAAGGCACAGGGTAGGTCTCCAACCATCCAGTGGTGGCTTCCACCATAGTCAGCACATAACGCTTGCCCTGGCGGGTTTGGGGAAGGGTGATGTAGTCAATCTGCCAGGCCTCCCCATACCTGTACTTCAACCATCGTCCACCGTACCACAGAGGCTTTACTCGCTTGGCCTGTTTGATTGCAGCGCAGGTCTCACAGTTGTGGATGACCTGTGAGATGTTGTCCATAGTAAGGTCCACCCCTCGGTCACGGGCCCATCGGTATGTTGCATCTCTCCCCTGATGACCAGATGCATATGGGCCCAATGGGCTAGGAATACTTCTCCCTTGTGCTGCCAGTCTAGATCCACCTGTGATACTTTCACCTTGGTGGCTTTGTCCACCTGCTCATTGTTGTGATGCTCTTCATTAGCCTGACTCTTGGACACATGTGCGTCCACATGTCGAACCTTCACGGTCAGCTTCTCTACTTGGGCGGCAATGTCTTGCCAAATCTCAGCAGCCCAGATGGATTTCTCTCTGCACTGCCAATTGGCCTTTTTCCAGTGATTCAGCCATCCCCACAGAGCATTAGCTACCATCCACGAGTCGGTGTAGAGATAGAGTCTTGGCCACTTCTCTCGTTCGGCAATATCTAAAGCCAGCTGGATGGCTTTAAGTTCTGCAACTTGACTTGATCCACCTTGTCCCTTGGTAGCTTGTGCAACTCATCGTGTGGGGCTCCACACTGCAGCTTTCCATTTCTGGTTAGCGCCTACAATTCGACAGGAACCGTCAGTGAAAAGGGCATATTGTCTTTCAGTCTCCG
>NW_026690287.1:0-26710 GCF_015227805.2 Hirundo rustica | reverse complement strand
AGGGAACTGGGCACTGCCAGGGGGTCAGGGAAGGCCGTGGGAGGCCGATGTCCATGGACAGGACCAAAGCTGCCCAGGGGCCTGGGGAGCTCTGGGCTGGCTCTGCTCACTCTCCACACTCTTTGCAGGCCCTGTGCAACATCCCTGCAGGGGTGGCTGGAGCAGCCCAGGGCCCCTGGGGCTCTCTCATTTCCACAGAGGAAACCCTCCCTCCCTAAAGCACCGAGAAAATCTCCAGCAGGCTGAGCCAAAACTTTCCCTCATTTCACCTGTCCCCCTGGCGGGACAGCTCCGCCAGCCCGAGGGGACGGAGTCAGGCCCTGTCAGGACCCAGTGCAGCCCCTGCCCAGCCAGGAGCCAGGGCTGGCTCTGGCCCTGGGCTCGCGGCAGGGCTCCCGCTCGGGCCTGCTCCTGTGCCTTGGGCCTCTGGGCGCTCAGGGCCAGCTCCGGGAGCAGCTGCAGCGGGAGGCACCTCGGGCCACCAGTCCCGTTTCCCAGGGGCCGTCAGCGAGCTCCGCAGGCCTCGAAGCCGAGGTGCCTCCAGCTTTGGCTGCTGCGGGGCCCTGCAAGGCTGGGAGCTGGGGGAAGAGCTGCTGCCACACAGCGCCAGAGAGGGCTGAGCCTGGCACAGCAATTACCTGCTCTGGCTTTGTCTGCATCTGTGACTGGATATTTGTCTGGCATCTCCTTCCTTTCTGCAGCAGAGGCTGCCACCGAGCTGCTGCTTCCTCCGGGAAGTTCCTCCTTCTGCACAGACTTTTGGTCCATCACTTTGAGAAAGGAAGAGGCACAGCTGGATTAGATGGAAACATTTGCCATAGGGGAGTGGGCATCCACAGGAGGCAATGCTTGTCAGAGACATTGATAAGCATCAGGAAAAGGCAGAAACTCTGGGGGCTGGGCCAGAGCCCTCCCTCGTCCAAAGAGGTGCCCCACTTGGGCTGCTGGGACACAGGGAAAGTGCAGGGGCTCTCAGGGTGTGCATGGCCCGTGGGGCAGTTTGGGCTCCCAGTCAGCTGATGCCAAATGCCTTCCTGCAGAGCCTGGGGAGAAGCTGCAGCCAGGCCAGGCTGGGAAACAGCCCTGCAGGGTGGGAAAGCAGCAGCGGGGCAGCCAGGCTGCCATGGATCCCTTCCTGCTGTGCTGGGCACGGCGTGTCCAGATGTGCAGAGAAAGGCCCCGGCTGCTGAGCCTCAGGAGAAGGCTCAGGGACATGCACCCACCTGGTTGTCCCTGCAGCACTTCCTTCAGCATTTGCTGCATGGGTTCAGATGACTCCTGGGCTTTCTTCAGTCCTGTAGCTCTGTATTTTCCTGTCAGAGGACCTTAGAGCAAAGAGTTTCCATTTCCCAGGAATGGATCCCACAAAGCCAGTGCTCAACCTGTGGGGTCATCAGGGACACACTACTCACCCCTGCGATGGGAGCTGCGCTTGTGTGCAGCAACCAGCAAAGGAGCTGGAAAAGTCCTCCCTGCAGACACATCTGTAACTCAACAGGCACAGAAGCTTCTGTCACCTCTGCTGATGTGCACAGGCAGCACTGAGGCACAGGGGCAGTGAGGGGATCGTGCAGGGTGAGGGCACACACAGGCACGGCTCTGTCCTGACACCTGCAGCGATGCCCCCTGGCCATGCTGTGGGCTCGGAGCTGGCAGCTCTGCCAGGGGGAAAGGCCTTGACCTACCCTCAGCATCTCCCAGGGGTCCCATCCTGAACGTGGGCTGGGAATCCAGATCATCCTTCTCCCTCAGATCTTGACTGCAAAGAAAGGCAGGACAGAAGAGCTCCCATGGAGCTCCTGTAGGAGATCCTCAGGCTTCCTGGGGCTGCCAAAGGAGCAGCACAAGGCACAGCACTGGGGCACAGCCCTGGGCCAGGCCCCTTCCCTCTCTGCTCTTCTCCCTGGCTGCATAGAGCACACAGAAGGACACCCTGGCACTGCACATGGGAAGAGCAGTGACAGCTAAATGCTCCTTCCTCCCACTGACAGCCATCCTGGGGATCACTCAGGGCTCCAGAATGGAGCAGGGCAAGGTTTCTTGAACCCTTCAGCCTTGCGATCATGTTAAGGGAAATGGCACATGGGTGAGCTCTTGCCACACTGACAGGGATTATTCTGTCAGGAAAGGCACACTGAGAACTTGCCTTCAGCATCCTGCTGGAGTTTCATGATGCCATTCACCATGGTGTCCAGAATGCAATCCATGTCCTGATCCCAGTCTAGAAGGGAGCACAGATGAGAACCATTTCCATGTGTGCTGGGATCCCCCTCTGCCTTAGGGAACTGGGCACTGCCAGGGGGTCGGGGAAGGCCGTGGGAGGCCGATGTCCATGGACAGGGCCAAAGCTGCCCAGGGGCCTGGGGAGCTCTGGGCTGGCTCTGCTCACTCTCCACACTCTTTGCAGGCCCTGTGCAACATCCCTGCAGGGGTGGCTGGAGCAGCCCAGGGCCCCTGGGGCTCTCTCATTTCCACAGAGGAAACCCTCCCTAAAGCTCTGGGCAAAACCATCCCCAAAGCTTTCCGGGGAGAAGGGAGCGCTGTCCCGGGAAAGGGGATCCAGGCCACCGGCTCACCTGCTCCCTGCGCTCGCCATGGGGCAGCCTGGGCAGTCCTGGGAGGCAGGGCCACAGCCAGGAGGAGCAGGAGGATCAGGCGCAGAGCAAGGGCCATGGTGCCTCGCCCTGTGTCAGTCCTGCTGCTCTTGCTGCAACCACTGTCTTCACAACACTGTTCCAAATGTCAGCACCGCTGCTGCCGCCGCCGATGCTGCCGCTGCAGTTGTGGTCAAGGACCAACTGCTCGGTCGTTGTAGTGCTGTGCAACCATGGGGCTCTGGGACCTCTGTGACCTCAGAGCCTGCTGTGACCTCAGCCTTCTGTGACCTCAGAGCATTTCTGTGACCTCAGAGCACTGCTGTGACCTCAGCTCAGCTGTGATCTCAGAGCCTGCTGTGACCTCATGGCCTTAGCTGTATCCCCAGAGTGTATTCCCATCTGTACTAATGGACTGCCTTGATTGTAAATGTTTGTCTTCATGAAATGGCCATGGCTGAACAAAACCTTTGTTTTGCCTGCTGACATTGCTGCTCAGGCTGGGCCCCTGGAGATGCTCTTGATGGCTTGCTCTTTTTGGGGCCCTGCCACTGGAGGAGGTGCAGGCCCAGCTGATCCCACTGAAGGAAATGTGCCCTCAGCCCAGGGATGCTCAGCATGGGCTCCCCCAGCCCCTCGGGGCCCCGCCGCTGGTCACAGCAGCCCCTGCCTGGCTCCTGCCTGCCCACACCATGCTGGCCCTGCACACAGCTTGCTCTGCAAAGGGCTCCCAGAGCAGCTGCAACAATTCGGTCACTCCTATCTCTATACTGACAGCTTTATACACAACAGCTTGCTGTCCTGTGGGCCTCGTAATGGAAAGAAAACACTCTGCTCCACTGCTGTTTGCTTTCTTTTCCTGGTCCTTGGCTTCAGGGACAGTGGAGGGGGGGTCTGCAACCCCTGGGGCTGCTGCTCCCTGGCTATTGCCTGAGGCATTCCTCTCAGCTGGGGTGAGAGAGCCCTGCAGGGCTGGTGCCCAGCCTGCAGCAAGCAGCACTGCTACTGCTGCTGAGACACCTGCTTTGGGCCTCTCTCCCTGGCACTCTGTGCACTCCTGCTCTTCCTGGCCCAGCGTGAGGCTGGGCTGGCTCAGGGTGTGTGTCTGCTGAAGCCAAATTCCTCCTGCTCCCCTTGCGGTGCCGAGAGAATTGAGAATCGCTGCATGTGGCTGCTGCTTCCCAAGGAGGCTCCTGGCGCAGGCACTGCTGCAGCATCCCTCCTGGTCTTGTGTTTGGGGCATGGGATCCCACCCCAGGGCTCTGCTCTGACACTGGGGACCCTGGCTAACTCCAGGATCTCTCCCAGGTCTCCTTCCTGAGCTTCATCCCACGGCTCAGCCCCAAGGGCCAGATGGGTATCAGGAATTTCACAGCCTACCATTGGTGACTCATAGTCAGAAAAACTTTAGCTGTGTTTCTAAATACCAGATGCTGTGTTGTTTCCTTCCCACTGCGGATTTTCCATCGCCCCAGCCTCAGCCCCCCGCAGCCTGCCTGGATGTCCTCCCGTGCCACTTCTGCAGTCCCCCTTGTCCAGGTTCCCCTGGTTCTGTGGGCAGCTCTTTAGGCCACTGAGGCCCCGTTCCTCCTTTTTTTGGGAGCACGACCGAGTGAGAGATGATTCGGGGACTCAGCACCAAGACCTCCAGCAGCAGCGGTCGGTTCCGAGCGCACTTGGTGGCCGCGGGCAGTTGCCCACGGCTCTGGCAGGGATGTGGAGGGGAGGCCACGCAGGGGAGCAGCCCCCACGCCCCAGCCCTGCCCAGCCTGCAGCCCATGGGTGTGGAGCAGCAGGTCCTGGCATGACAGAAGCAGCGGCTGGGCAGCACAGCACGCATTGCACATGTCTGCTACGGGGATAGGTTTGCAATATTGCGTATACATGCACGAGAAAAAAAAAAAAAAAAAAAAAAAAGGCAAAGTGTGGCTTAATTTCAGAGGCATTGGGGAAGAATTATTACCACTGCTTTCCTGGTTCATTTTTGGAATATTATAGATATATTTAATACTTAATAAAAACAATTTCTCAGCCTGGAAAGGGAGTTTTTCAATCACAAGTGTTCTTGCTTCACTCCAGGAAAAGTGTAATTCAGTGTACCAGGCAGATTTTCTCTTAACACATTGCTGATGTTCTCATGCTGCCACTCATTTGTAGAGATGGAATAATTTCTCACTGTTCACGTTTGCTTTTTGTTTGGAAACAGTAGGAGAAAAAATGTGCCCCCTGTGAAGATTTGGTTAATGTGGGTCAGTTCTTCTTTCAGCTGCAGAAGCTGAGGGAGGAATTCACAGTGGTTTTCCCAGGCAGAATCTGATGCTGGTGCTTGTGCCGTTAGGGGTCTGGAGAGGGCTCTTTCCTAGCACAACTCACCATGCTGAGCTGCTGGGCATATCTGATTTGTTTTATGGTTTTTACTCACTAAGAGCAGCCAGGAGTCGTTTAGCAGAGCCTAAAACAGGTCTGTTGGTTCCTCTAAATCAGCTCAAACTGTGGTTGTTCAGCCTGGAGAAAAGGAGGCTCAGGGAGAACCTTCTGGCTCTCCACAACTCCCTGACAGGAGGGTGGAGCCAAGTGGGGCTCTGATCCCCAAAAACAAGGGACAGGACAAGAGGAAATGGCCTCAACTTGCAAATTAAATTTGGCCTCAAATTTGGAAATTAGGGAAAATTTCTCCATGGAAAAGGCTGCAAAGCATTGTAACAGGTTGCCCAGGGCAGTGGTGGAGTCAGCATGCCTGAAGTGTTCAAAAGACATGTGGATATGGCACTTGGTTTAGTGGGGAACAAGGTGGTGGTGGTGGAGATGATGTTTGGATGATTGTAAAAGCCTTTCCCAGCCTTTAGGGTTCTATGATTGCATGATTCTAAACCAGCCAGTGATAACAGAACCTAATTTCTCTTTGTGTAAATAACTTGGGTCACTCTCTGATGTTTTCTCCATGTCCATCCTCCAATGCATCTTCCAGAACATGGAAGGAATAAACCAGGTGTGAAAACTGGAGAAGGAAAATGAGCCCTTCCCTTGGGAAGGGAACAGAAGATTCTGCCACATCCAGAGGGGAGGAGAAAAAGGAAAAGGGTTTGAGAAGCTGAAGTAGTGGCAGAGGGAGAAGAAATAAGAGGCGAGAGAAATGGTTTGTGGCCATGAATTGCAGGGCAGGCAGAGGACACCAGTGACCCGAAGAGTTTGCCACCTCCTTGCCATTAGGCAGCTGATCCCAAAAGTTCATCTCTGCTCAAAGGGCATGCACAGCCTGGCTCACCCAGCACAGGTGCAGGAGGAGAATGAGGAAAATGGGAGGTGGAACTACCTGAGTGTTTCCAGCAGGTTTTGCAGCCTGTGCTGAGCACCTTGGTCCTGGTTGCACTGTTCCCAGACACCAACACCATTAGATCAGGAGGGAGCTGATTTAATCAGTTACTAAAATAGTCAAATCATTTGATTTAAATGATAAGGACCATTTTAATTTTGCTGCTGCTGCTCAGAAGGCAGAGGATTGGACTGAAGCCGGAGCTTTTGAGGAAAGGCCAGATAGTGACAGGCAGAGCCAGGGAATGAAAACGTGGCACCACCTCCGTTCGGGAAGAATTACTTGCTCAGAAGGAGCCCAGCTCCAGAGCAACATCCCTGGAACCTCTTCAACACAAATAGTAGGGAGTTCATTCATACAGCAAAAGATTTTCCTGGCCTTATTTACCCCTCCACATTCACTACACCTCTCCATTTCAAAAGCCACCACGGGAGCACTCTGCGCCAGAAGGCTCCTGCTTTGCACCAAGATGTTCTCTGTTCTGCTGCTGCTCCGTGCATCTTCTGGCTCCCTACCGCTGAAGGAAAAGAAATCTGTTTACAAGACACAAACTGCTTTGTGTAAACCACAGCCACGAGCTGCTGGCTGCGTGCTGTCCCAGCCCAGCGGTGCCTCCTTCCCCAGCACAGAGCTCTCCATTAGCGCAGCTCCAGGGGTGTGTTGCTATTAGGTCATGTCACCGGGGACTGGAAAGCACCAGACTGTGCCCCGTGCCTTAAAAATCCAGATGTGTGGTGATTATCTCATGATAGCCATCAGAGGTCCTGTTGTAATGATATTTCTAATACTTTAGCCTTCAGGAGTTCTTCGGCTGGGATCAGCCTGTGCTTGGAGCTGGAGCAAGCTGTGTGCTCAGGTCTGCTGTGTGAAACAGCCACTGAGGTCCTGGTGCTGCCTGCTCCCTGAAAAGATGGAGCTGTTACGTTTTCCTGAGTGCACATGGTGTAACCAGATCATTTCTAGTTGGGAAGATGGATAGCAATGCTCGAACCACTGATATCACGAAGTATAGTTGCATGAGATGAAATAAGAATACCCTTACTGTTAATCACACTTGCCTTTTTATTACCTGATTCTATGGTAATAGGTTGTTATAGTTCTTATGTTCTTTCTGTATGTTGATCATCCTGGGGGCTGCAGCTGCAGCAGGATTGGAAGCACCCAGGGAAATGACTCACCTCCCTCGGGCCAGACATGGATTTTGACCCAGTAAACCAGAGGAACACTGACAGAAAGGTGGAGTGCTGTGTTATTCAGGGAACAAAGCATCACAGCAAATGACTGCCTTGAGTTTGGTGTGTTCCTTAATAGACTTGTGAAGTAAGCACGAAGGAAATGTCCTTACTGTTTATTACAAAAGGGCAAGTGTACAAACACCAGCAGCTGCAGCCGATCTGAAGGATGCTGTGGTTACATCAGGCAGTGCCCCACTCTGCTGCTGGGAGTCTCTAGCCCCACACAGAGCTTGTTCAGGTTTCAAGAGACAGCAGGAGGCTCCTTTTTTCTTGATGCTTCTTAAAAATCCCTCCCCTCTTCCCACTAAACTTACTAGCACTGTTGGATGCAGCTTCCAGCAGCACGATTTCGCCTTCTGCTGAGCTCGCAGGGTCCCGCAGGAGGGATGCCTGTGAGCCCTGGGACTTGCACTCTTTGCAGTCATGTCCCAGGACACTCCTGGCACTGCTAACACATTTTCCCTCTGCAGTTTGCAGTAATAGCAGCATCCAAGCTCTTGCAAAGGATGGGTTTAGCCCTGGTGAGCTTCCAAGGACTCCTCCCTTGAAGCAGCAGATGCATCGGGCTCTGAAGTGTCCCTGTACCCTCCGAGTTTCAGAAGGAGCTTGGAAGACAGGCAACCTTCCCCTAACCATCCCAAAGGGCAGAGAAGATGCCCTCCATCCCCCTTTCCCGGAGCTGGGAGGTGGAAAGGAGGAGGCTGGAATGGCAGTGAAGGGCAGGTTTGTGGCTGTCCCACTTCCAGCAGTTTCTGCCGTCCCCCACTGGCCTTGCGGGAGCTCTGCAGCTTCTCCCCGCGAGAACACCCCCTGAAAAAACCCACTTCCCCCGTGCAGAACTCAGAAGTAATGCACAATCTCTCCCCTTCCCAGAAAGCAGGCTGTGTGAGTGTGTTTGCACATGTGCGCACGCCAAGCTTTAGCCCAAGGAGAGTTTTATACCTGACTTACAACCCACTGAAACAATTTTATTATGGAAGCAGTGACATAGCTTGATAGTAATGCACACACACCACTGCAGTGCCAGGGGTTTATAAGGCTTTGATGAGGTGTGTGTACAGCAGGTCACATCCCCAGCACAGGCAGAGCTGGCAGCACCTGGCTGGGAGCCTTCCAGCAAGGGGCTGGTGGCCCCCGGGTGTCTGGCAGCGCTCTGGAGGTGGCTCCTCACACAGCAGATCTGGGAAAGGGACAAGGACACGAGTTCAAATAGTTCATGGTCGGCAGGAGCTCCTTCACATGAGAAATCCTTCTCCTTATTTCTGACGGACACCAACAAAAGCAATTTGGTGGGTGCAGCTATTGATCAGCTTCAGGTGAGTTCAAGGCAGAACTCCTCCTCCAAGCCCTGGCGAGGATTATCTGCTCTGTAGTGTGCCCACTGGCATCAAAGCCTTGTAGCAATGGGTTTCTGCTGCCATGGGCCATGAAATGAGATGTCCTGGCTGGTGCTGTCGTGTTTGAAGGAGCTGGGACACCTCTGAACAGCCAGGTAACTCTGGAGCATCCCTGGGGACCAGGTATTAATTAGAATATAAAATTTCATCGACAATGGTCTTGCATTAATGCTGCTAAGAGGATAAAATCTTCCATTACCCTGTGGTTTCTGAGGGTGCAGTCATGGCTAAAGCTGGGCTGGAGACAAGAAAGAGAAATTTTGGCCAATTGGTCTCTAATTCATGCATGGGTGACATTCAGCACCCAGTTTGCTTTGCAGAAAAAGTAGAGGTGAGGGGCTATTGTAAAAAAAAACCTGTTTGTGCTACAGCACTTGATTCCAAAATTTTCCTAGAAAAGAACAAATACACCTTTATAAAACATTACAAAGTGGTTTCTATTGCCCATCCCTCTCCTGTGTGAGAAGCTGCCTGGAGAGCAGTTCTTGTCCAGCTGATGTTCTGAAGGGATTGATTCACAAGCTATGACACAAATGCAGTATGAGCAAAACAGCAGCTTCTATTTAGAGAGTCACTGCATCACCAAGGCTGGAAAGGATCTCCAAGGTCAGAGAGTCCAATCTTTCGACCTGATCTGCACTCAGCTGATCTGCAGGGATCTCTGCGCTGCCATTTTTACTGAGTTCACCTATGGAGTTTATGCGGTGAGCACAGGAAACAGAGCCCAGATTTGACAAATGAACAAAATCTGTGGGATTTAAAGCTCTCCATGGACCTTGGGTCATCTGTGCAGCTGCTCAGCTCTTACCTGGGACAGCTGCTGTGAACAGCCTGGAGACACAGGAGTTTAGCCTCCAAAGAGCCCTGGTGCTCTGACTCCCTCCTCTGTGTGTCAGAGGGCCCACAAGATCAGCTCTCTGCTGCAGGGAGCTGGCAATCCACTGTTTAGCACTTTCCTGGCAGTGCAAGAGGTAAGAGCAGGAGAGGTGGAGAGCAAAGCCCAGCGTCATCATTTCTAGTAAGATCAGATGAAAATACTGAGGAATTCTTTTGTTTAACATGAGACTAGGAAGCAGTTTTAATATTCAATATGATTAATTTACAACAAGTTCTAAGTAGATTAATTACACATACATCGTGTTTCTTTTCCCAGATGATCGTTTATCCAGACAACTCTGCGAACCACCGATGAGAGCAGCATTCCCAGTGCCCTGATCATATTCTCTGGTGTTCCCAGGCTCAGGCTGCTCAGCTGAACGATGGACGGGCTGTGCAGCAGCTGAGCATGGCCATAACAGCCCGTGGAACAAGAAAGCATCGTGCAGGAAAGCCTGGGGCTCCTGTGCCACAGGAGTTTCAGAGCAAAACTTCCAGTAAATCGGTGTTTCCTCGCTTCCAGTCATTTCCTCCTGGCTCTTAAATGATGGCCAGAGGATGAGGTTGGTTGTGGCCTGGTTTATCTGCAGCTCCAAAACAACGCATCACCCCACGGTCCTGTGAGGGAAGCCTTTGGCATCTTCCCAGTCATTAGCTTTTCTCAGTTATTAATCTGAGGGCTGCTTAATTGCCAAGCCTCCTACTTTTAGATAATGTGGGGAGGTGTGAGGGAAGTGCTGTTCAGACACAAACTGGTCACTTCTCAGCTTCAAAGGGCAAAGAGAAATTCTCTCCTTGTTCCTTCTCTTGGCTGTGGTGACACTGAGGGCTCCTGCTGAGCTCTTGCCAAGGCTGCAGCCAGGGCACAGCCCTTTCCCAGCTCCTCCTGGGCAGCAGGAGCACTGTGGGACTGCTTTTGAGAGCTGTCTCCTGAGAGGAGTGTGGCAGAGTGTGCAGGAGGAGCCTGTGGTGGATTCTGTGGCTCATGTTTCTGCAGATGTTTACTGCAGCCTGCTGCAGAGTGAGGCAGCTCCTGGTGTCTGTGGAACCAGCTGCTTGGCTGGCAGGGTGGGCAGGCCCTGGCACAGGTGCCCAGAGCAGCTGTGGCTGCCCCTGGATCCCTGGAAGTGTCCCAGGCCAGGTTGGACATTGGGGCTTGGAGCAGCCTGGGACAGTGGAAGGTGTCCCTGCCATAGCAGGAGAGGGACTGCATGGGCTCTGAGGTCCCTTCCCACCAAACCAGTCTGTGATTCTGTGATTATTCTCTCTTTATTTTCACTTGTGAACAGATTCCAAGTCTACAGCGGTATCAATGCCTGCATCACACACACAGGGCTGCTCCATGGTGAGCTCACAGTCCTGCTGTCCTTTCTCCAGGAACTATAAACACCAGGCTTTTCTCAAGTTTTCTCTTTTCATTCTATATTTTTAGGATTAATTCTCTCACCCCTCAAAATCTTGCCTAATTGTCAGTCCTGGAATAAGCCCCTTCCTTTCTGGTGCGGTGGGAATGTGCAGGATTTCTGCTGGCTGCCTTGATGCCTGTGGGTTTTGGGCTCAATGAGCTTATGCAGAGCTGTGCTCATGCTGGAAGTTAAACTTTGTCTTTACAGAGTCTGCAAGATGAGCAAGGAGGATTTTAAGTTCCTCACAGCAGAAGCTGTGTCCATTTGGCACCTTTTGCCATTCCAAGGCAGACTGTGAAATCTCCAGGGCAGTTTGATGATGCAGTGTTAAAACAACTTTCTGCCTGTGCTGGTAACCTGCCATGGCTTGGCTGAACTACCTGGAGCCAAAGAGCCACATATGCATTTGCATTTTCAGAGGGAATTTCCTGTGCGGTCTGAATGCACTTTTTTAGTGACAGCAGCCTATTGGACACTGCCTTGGCTCACCTGGAGCACTCTTGGCTTTCACCGGGTGTCCACGTTCACATTGTGGCTGTTGAAAAGTTACCAGAGAAGCTGCTCCATGTTTTCCAAGAAGCTCTTTTGAATTCTCCACTAAATGCTAAGCAGAGCTCTGCTGTGCTGCCATTTTTGGTGAGGTTTCAAATGGTTTGTTTTTGTGCTATGATGAATTTTAATAATTGCTATAAGTACGCTATTAGTCAAAATGAAGGAGAAAGAAATCCAATTATTAAACTAGACTGCCGTGACTGGAATCTATAGCTGATATATTAAAACCCAACTGTCATACTTAAAAATTAACTCAACCCACTGGCAATGCTGGAAAAAAAATGAACATTAATAATGAGTTAACTGATCATTATTTCTTCTCCCTCCTGCCATTAGAACAATAGCTTGCAGTATATCAATTAAACAATTTTACCTCATATGCACTGTGTGCTTTTGCCAGTGCTTTGCTACCTCCTGCTTTCCCAACACTGTTTTTATGGAATTAATGGATTTTTCCAAGCCTTTCTTTGCTGCCTTGGGCTGTGTAAGGCCTGAGGAAGCCAGGACGGGGTGCAAACATTACTCAAAATGCCCTGTTTGCACCTTAACCAAAGAGGAATGATCCATACCTACCTGTGAGGGCTTTCTGAGCACTCTGAGGCTTCTGATTCAGGTCCTCACTCAGCACAGCTCACCCTCCTGCTGCAGCCAAAATCTTGGCTTTGCCGTGCTGCTCTCTCAGCGGGTTGGGAGACAGTGCTCTGCACAGGAAGGCCCCTGCCCACCCTGAGAGGTGTGCTGATGTCACCTGCAAAGCCCCACCTTTGGTGGAGTGCCTTCATGACCCAGATTTTCCCCAAATTATTTCAGAAACCTGGGGTTTTCAGTGCTAGATGTTCTTGCAGGGAGGATGGATAGGCTCTCGTAAAGCAGTGCCCTCAGTCACATGTGGGAGTCACTTCAAGGGACTCATTTGAATTTGGATTTTATCTCTGCATCTGGGCAAGCTCTGCCAGCTTCATCTTGCAGTCCTTGCAAAATGCAGGGTTTGGGCCCTGAACCTGCTGATATTTGCAAGGGAGTCTGAGAAGCAGTAGAAACACTGCAGAAATTCAGAGTGCTACCTGAAGTTATCGCAGAGATGATGATTCCCTGTGTGTGTGGCCTTCTGAAATGTTTTGAGGTCTTCAGTGCCCACCAGAGCTTGGGATTAGCCAGATCCCTTTGTGCATTTACCTTTTTGTTTGGTTTTTGGTTTTTATTTGAGAGGAGCCCAAACTCTCCAAACAGAAACCTGATGTCAATAAGACCTTATCATATACAGGGCAATGCCCAGAGTGTCCCCAGTGGGCTGGAGGGACTGATTTCTTTTGCCCTTGCTGTTCTTGATGAGAGGGCTGGATTTAGACACAGCTGTGTTTGGGGGATGGCTGGATTTGAAAACACCTTTGTTTTGAGACATGACTTTAAAGAGTTAAGATTTTAGCTAAGGGTTAGAAGCCATTTATATTGATCAAGATGTAAGTTAGATTAGTAAATGGTAGGTTAATGATTATTAGATGCCCAAGCTAGAGCTAACTGTTATATTATGAGCTTGTTTATAGAAAAAGTGGAGTAAGGGAACCGTCATAGGAACAGATTTAAACCTCTAAGAACAATGTCCAGCACCTGGACTTTGTATCAATCAATCACGAAGCAGGGGACCTTTGACAGTGCCAGAGGGTCACAGAGACCTGATGAAGACTCTCCTGACTTCATCCTTCGAGACCACTGACCCAATTCGAGACCACCGACCCAATTCAAGAGAAGAATTGCACACGCAGTGAAGGACTGATAGCCTCATTTTAATAGAGAGCGGGGATGGGAGGTGCTGGGGTTATGCATATGTACTGTATGTAAGACCTTGGAAAATAAATAGAGAGCAAAGAGCCTTGTTTGGGGCGGCCACGCCTTTCGGAGATGACTCCGGTGCTGCCCGCCGGTGAATAAACATACCACTTTCTAACTTTAATTAGTTAGAAAGACTTTGTCTATAGCTATATCGGTTTTCAATGACTCATATATATAGTTCCTTTCTTGTGTGCTAAATATTCCAGTGCCTTTTTTTCCCTTAGCCCCGGCTGCCATCTTGTGCACGGCTGGCTCAGCACTCTGGCTGCCATCTTGTGTGTGGCTGCCTCAGCCCCAGCCACCGTCTTGTGTGTGGCTGCCTCAACGTGGCTGACATCCTGTGCATTGACCTAGTCCAGCTCTCAAGTGAATGTGTTCCTGTTTTGTCGGCAGTCAGGGTCAGCACCAAGGACACCAACACCAGCAGGCCAGTCTACAGGGAATGGCACGGGTTTGGCTCAAAGCAGCCTGTCCTAACTTGTCACTGTCCTTTATCCATGAACATGTCCCCATGGCCAGCCACAGCAATTTCCAATAGCAGCTCCATCAGCCACTTCCTCCTGCTGGCATTGCCAGACACACGGCAGCTGCAGCTCCTGCACTTCTGCTTCTTCCTAAGCATCCCCCTGGCTGCCCTCCTGGGCAACAGCCTCATCATCAGCACCACAGCCTGCGGCCACCACCTGCACACGCCCATGTTCTTCTTCCTGCTCAACCTGGCCCTCACCCACCTGGGCTCCATCTGCACCACTGTCCCCAAAGCCATGTACAGTTCCCTCTGGGACACCAGGCACATCTCCTATGCAGGATGTGCTGCTCAAGTTTCCATCTTCTTTTGTCTTATGTCAGTAGAGTATTTCCTGCTGACCATAATGCGCTTTGACCACTATGTGTCCATCTGCAAATTCCTGCACTAAGGGACCCTCCTGGGCAGCAGAGCCTGTGCCCACATGGCAGCAGCTGCCTGGGCCAGTGCCTTTCTCAATGCTCTCATGCACACAGCCAATACATTTTCCCTCCCCCTGTGCCAGGGCAATGCCCTGGGCCAGTTCTTCTGTGAAATTCCACACATCCTCAAGCTCTCCTGCTCCAAATCCTATCCTCAGGGAACTTGGGCTCATTGCAGTTACTGCCTCTTTGCTATTTGGTTGTTTTGTGTTCATTGTTTTCTCCTAGGTGCAGATGTTTGGGGCCGTGCTGAGGATCCCCTCTGAGCAGGGATGGCACAAAGCCTTTTCTACCTGCCTCCCTCACCTGGCCGTACTCTCCCTGTTCCTCAGCACTGGCAGCATTTGCTTACATGAAGCCCCCCTCCATCTCCTCCCCATCCCTGGATCTGGCCCTGTCAGTTCTGTACTCGGTGGTGCCTCCAGCCCTGAACCCCCTCATCTACAGCCTGAGGAACCAGGAGCTCAAGGCTGCAGTGTGGGGACTGATGAGTGCATGATTTCAGGAAGATTAAACTGCTGGCCAATTTCTGCAAATCACCTGTAAGAAAGGTAAATTTTCATACTTCTTGGTTTCATTTTAGAGGCTCTTTTTCTTTGTTTTACTTTTTTAATATTGTCCCCAAAGAAGTGGTGAAAAACCTAGGGGAAAAATGGAGGGAAATGTGAGGGGAAGAGAGTGAGAAACTTCACTGGCAAAGAGAGAGAAACAGGCAGCAAATGTGAGGGGAACATTGTGAGAATCCTGAGGGGAAAGAGTGTGAAACCAGAGGGCAGCAAAAGACAGAAAACATGAGGGAAAAAACGGGTGGGAAGTTTGATGGGAAAAGTGGCAGAAAACAGGACACAAAACACGAGAGGAAACATGAGAAGTAACATGAGGGGGAAAGAATGAAAAAGGTGAGGGGAAAAGTGTGAGAAACATGAGAGAGAAAGGGTAAGAAACATGAGGGCCAAAGTGAGAAATGTGAGGAGAAAACTTGGAGAAAATGACTGAGAAAAGGAGAGAGAAACAGGAGGGGAGAAAAGGGCAGGATAAGTGAGAGAAAAATTGTGAGAAACAGGAAGGAAGAAAAACCCTGGAAACAGTGGGAAGGTGGGGAAATGGGAGAGGTAAAGGGTGAGGAAAAGTAGATGTAAGGGGTGGAGGAAATAAGTAAAAATGGGAGGGAAACATGACAGGAAAACTGAGACTTGAGAGGGGGAATGGGTGGAAATGTGAGAGTGAAAAGAACAGGAAATGTGAAGAGAGAAAAGGAGAGAAGGCAGTATTGGCTAACAGCTGAAATAATTCCTAACACATTCCTCCATGGATTTGCCCATTGATTGCACAAGCCCAGGGCTTCCCTGTGTGTACATCTCCACCTCTGCCTTGATTCCTCTCTGGAAGCAGTAGAAGTGGCAGGATGTGCCCACCAGCAGGAGCTGCTCCAAGCTGGCAAGGCGACAGGCGGTGCTGATTTCCAGAGGCTTGTGTCTCCCAGGTGAAGCCAAGGCAGGAGTGGGTTGAAGGGTGCTGCTGCTGCTGCTGCTCTGTGCCAGAGAGCCCTGGCTGGGCAGGGCACGGCGCCCACTGCGCTGCGGGATCTTTCTGCTGCCACAGCTGGGCACACCTGGCAACAAATCCTGATGACTTGTGTGTTGGGGAGGGTGAACCCAGAGAGCCCTATAAATATGATTGCTTAGATTCTGAGAATGAGAAACCTGTAAGTGAGATAGAATTGAAAGTAAGTTTTGATGTTTGAGATGTCCTAGCTACTGGATGTCTGGGAAAACAGTTATGGGACCAGCTGAAGGTTACCTGCAGCCAGACCCAGGTCAAATGGAATGTTCTGTCTCACCCCCAGAATGGTTCATCCCACACCTGTACCCCTCCCCTGAAGTATCAGGTATCTGTAACCCCATTGGCACAAGTCCTGTTCCAGCCCACCTCGAGACCCCTTATCAGGGGGCTGCGAAGGTGGCTTGGCCTCTTTGCTCTTTGCTCTTTTGCTCTTTTGCTTTTTGCTCTCCTCCACTCCCAACCTCTCCCTTCCCCCACCTTCCTAGGCCTTGCCACGAGCTGCAGCCTGGCAGCTCAGAGCAAGGCCTCACATCCCTTACAATAAACCTCATCTTCTAAAACCTAACTTCAGAATCTCTTGTCTACATTTATCTACACCGTCCTGGAGTCCACAGCAGCAGCAAAGCAATTTCTACACTTGTGGGAAAACCAAGGGGTTTGTGGAGGCTGCATTGCTCTGCACACACCTGGGCCACCTGCAGCAGAGCAGAGCTTTGCCCCGCAAAAAGGATAACCCAGGGGAAACATCTGGAAAAGTTTTCATTTTCATCATTCAAGGGAAGTGACTAAAATGAAATTTACCAAGCAGGGCCTGATCCCCGGTGCTGTCTCAGTGTGAGAAAGGAGGAGATGAGGAGAGAATCTAAGTTCCCTGGTACCCAGCCAAAGGGAAAGGGGACATGGTTCACACTGGGCTGGGACAGGCAATAAAAGCAACATTCTGTTGGAGCGTGTGTGTGTGTTCGGCTCTTGGGAGAGCGAGATACACACCCAGCTCAGGTGAATCCTTACCTAAGAACAGTTCTTTTGCTTTGATGACTTTGTCCCCATTTAATTTTATCTAAGAGTTGGCTCCTCTCTAACACCTCTCTCCCAGCAGCTCAGGGCTGTATTGCACAGTGCTTGCTGTGTGCCAGACAGCACAAAGCAGGCTGGCCTGGTGCCCCTGAATACTTCTGCAACACACTGCATTTCACACCTTTGCTCTGGCTCAGTGCAGAACTCCAGGATTGCAGGTGCTTCCTCCCAGAGCTGTGTGAGGCTCTGGCTCCTGCAGATCTGACCTGACAAGCTGTCCCTGCCTCACGCTGGCCTCGGTTCCCCTGGCAGAAGCGCCGTGCCTGAAGGACGCTGCCCTGGGCTGGAGCCTGCGGAGCAGCCCGGCTCCCTGCCCCTGTGCCCAGAGTGCTGCACACACTGCTCACCTTTCCCAGGCAGTTACAGGGCAGCCGGCACAAGAGTAGGAATCCTCAGCCAGGGCTGCAGCCCTCAGCTGTTGTTTGCCTTTCTCTCCTCCTGTGCACACTCCAGACGGCCAATGCCCCCAGTCTGTGCTGTGCCCAGCACGGCTACGCTTCCCCTCGGGAGCAGCCAGCTGCCACTTGGGCTCTGAGAGTGGAGGATTCACCTGGCTCCACCAAGAGGCACCCAGGGCCGGGCTGCTGCCTCTTGCAGCTCCAAGGGCCTCATTGCAGCCTGCTGCTGCCCAGGCTCAGGCTGCTCCGGGCTCTGCCAGGGCTCTGCTGGGGCTCCAGCCTGGGTAAGGTGGAGCCGAGTCTCACCTCGCAGCCCCTGACAGCTCTGCACCAGCTCTGCACCTTTCCGAGCAGCCTCCCTGATCTTTGTGCTTCCTCACTTGAGCAAAACTCTCCTCCAGCCAAAGAGATTGCACTTTGGGATACAAATCCAAGTGGCAGGAACACAAATGCTCTCAAGTCATAGCTCAAGGCCTGCATCTGCACAGGGTATTTGGGCTGCCCCACTCCTCCTTTGGTTCTGCCTGCAAATGCCACTGCCCTTTCTGCCTCAAACACAAGTGCCACAGCTGGGTAAACCCCAGCCAGTGGGCCATGTTCCAAAGGCACTGTGATCTGGAGAGGATGACTGAAGAGCCTTCCCCACTTTCAAACAGTACCAAAGAAGCCATGAGTCAACTTTCCAACTCTAAGAAAAACAGACAATTCAGAAGGAAATGTTGAGCTTTCTCACAGGTTTAGAGGGAGGCAAATCTTCAGAATGAGTTGAGGTTTCAGAAACTTTATTTATTTACAATCATGTGCTATAATCCTACGCTACAGTCTCAGCTACAATCCTAATCTCCTGTCCTACTCTCCTATCCTACTCTAAACTGAGGATGGACAAAGCAGTTCTTGTCTCCTCCTTCTACTTCTTCACTGACATGATGAGTGGCACCAGGCTGGACGCAGGCTTGGCTGATGTTACAAATGGATGCTGCACAAAGGAAAAAAAACACCAAGGAACCATTACTTTCCAAGGTAGGAGCCTCAAAGGCAGGGTAATATTTTTAAATGAAAAGGGGACTGAGTCAGAGTAGGTCTAAGGAGCAAAAGTGGGGCAACAGTGGCACAGCTTGCTGCAAGAGCTGCTAAGTGCCCCAGCCCTGGAAATATTTCAGCTCTGAGCATCCGGATCTCTTTCCACATGTCCCTGCTCATTGCAGGGCACTTGCACCAGATGACCTTTACAGGTCCCTGCCAGCCCAGCCCAGCCCAGTCTGGTATTCCTGACTGTTTTCATTTGAACAGCACCAAGAGTGGAGCTGAGGAGGAGGGGGGCTCATCTGATGCCTTGCACTTCAGTGCAGGAGGAGCTCATCCCTGGGACACTGTTTCACCTGCAGCCCCTTGGCATTTTACCTGCAGCAGCTCCTTGGCAGACCAGCGCTGGCTCTCGTCTCTCTGCAGGCAGCAGCGCAGGAAGTCACGCAGCAAAAGCGAGAGGAGCCTGGGCTGCCGCAGCTCTGGGGCCCCTTTGGTGGCTGTCAGGAGTTGAGCCTGGAGAAAAAGGAAACACCAGTCTTTCACCTGCTTCTTTCACGTCTGGAACTGCTCTCCCAGATGCCATTGTTGAAGTTCCACTCTGCAGTGGCACTTTCTGCCGTGGCAGACAGGCAGAGATGACTTTCCTGGACCAACAAGAAACCCAAACCCCGATGCAGCCACAGTTTTCCAACATCCAGCAGACCTTGCCTTGGCAGCTGATTGCATTGACTGACCTCGCTGGTGGGAACTACATCACCAAAAGCATGTTGGCTTCTCTGAGGATTCACTTGACCAGCTTGACAGGCTATTTGGAAGAGGGGCTTTGCTACACTAACTCACTCTCCTGTTCCCAGGGATTATTACATGAAAAGCATCTCTGCACTGCTTGTTGGTCCCTTAAGCACAGCTGCCACCAAACAAACCTCATCAAGCATTTTGCTTGGTTCTTGAAAAAAATGGTCATTGAAAGGAAAGAAAGGAAATCCATCAGTTATTCCTCAGGCAAGGAAACAAACAGTTGGGATCTCATCTTCAACACAGACACATGAAGATGCATGCACAAATGGATTGGGATGAAATTGCCTGTTTGGGCACACAGGAAACACCTGCAGCTCTGTCTTTCAGCAGACTGCAAATTTCAGCTTCCCTTCAGTGGCAAAGGGAAAATTGTCATGGGTAAATCAGAAGAAGGAGAACGGCCGTCCCTGTGGTAGCCCTCTGCTCATTTGGATCCTCAAGTCAATGCATTCCTGGTTTGGCCATTCTAGAAAGTGCCAGGAAACAAAGGGATGCTTTTGGCAGGCTCTCCACAGGCTTCAGCTGGGTGATGTGGAGAAAGTGGCTTGCGTTAGGAAAGAAATATGGTCACTAAGCGTTTCAGCAACACTGCACAAGAAGCACAAGAGACTCTGTGGCCTTCACAGCCTCACATCCAGGTTTCAGGCAAATTTCCCTGTGAGAAGAATGGGGGGCACTTCTCTCAAAACCACTGGTTTAGAAACTTGGTTGGCTTTGGCTTTCTTTCCTTTATTTCAGGAAAGAGAGCACCAGTTTCTAGGATGCTGGTTTCCTGTTAGTAGGGCCATCTACATGGCCAAAAGTGCTGGAACGACTTCTAAGCCAAAGCCAAATGTTGCCTGAGAATGGAGATTGTTTGCGTGGGCTAAGGCTTGAGTTCCCCCACTGATGCAACCCAAACTACAGCAGATGCTGGTGTGCTGCAGGGACATTTTCACCAAGGGACCTTGGTGGAAGTAGTTCCAGCAGCTGGCAATGGGATTTTGTCCAATGGCACACAGAACGTGGGATAGATGAGAAAGACAGCAGGATCAGAGAGGATTTACACCTTACCGAGAGAGGACTTTCATTCTCGTAAGGAATTTCTTGTTCCACCATTTCAATGCCCACAATTCCAAAAGACCATATGTCCACTTTGGGGCCATATGGGTGACATTTCACCACTTCAGGCGCCATCCACCAAGCAGTCCCGTTCACCGACCTCCGTCTACTCTGTTCAGGGGTGAGTTGAACAGAGAGGCCAAAATCAGCTGGGGAGAAAGCAAAAGATTTTTTTATTTTAATACTGTGCAATTAGGAAAGCCAGCAAAAGAATTCCCCAGTAGAAGTTTGAGAATGGGCTGTTGAATCTCCTGGACAACTGTCCCTGCTCTCTTTCATAAGGACTTCCTCAGCCAAGGAAATATGGCACTGGCTATTCCAAAAATACCCACATTTTCCACACTGCCTCCAGCAGTGGCTTTTTATTCCCCTGAAGCTTTAGACTTGCAGCTCCCTCCCTCTGGAAGGGACACACACAGAGCAATGCCACTCTGGACTGCTTGTTCCTTGCAATATATCCGTGCACATTGCAACCATGTGGTCAGCTCACAACAGGGCAGCAGGGGTCCCTGCACTGCCACCAGCACCATTTTTGGGGGGCTGGCAGTCACTCCAAAGCAGCCCCACACCCCACATCCCTGGAACGCTGCACCTGACCAAGAATAGACTGACCCAGCTTGACAGAGCCATCTGTTCTCAAAAGGATGTTGGTGCTCTTAACATCTCGGTGCATCACATGGTTGCAGTGAAGAAAGTTCAGTCCTTGCAGGCACTGAGAGAGAAAACAGAAACAGGAGGGCAAAAATCAGTGACGTGATTTCATCCCACAAGCAAGGAAAGGGCTCTCAAGGATTCCCTCTCCAGGGGAATGGGGAGTAATGGCAGAACACAGTGCCAGTGAGAGCAAGAGCCTGCTGCTCCACCCCGAGCAGAGCAGCACCTTTCTAAAGAAAGGCACGTCAGCTTTTCAAAGAGCAACAGCAACTGCTGGTGTAGACTCTCTCCTGCAAAGCAGCCAGAATGACTGCTGCTGCAGTGGATGTGCTCAGAAGTAAGGAGCATTTTGGCTGCACTGCAAACCTTTTCAGCTGAGGACTGAGAGAAGTGAGTCTCTCTTGTTTTCTTTGCTGTTCATTTCAAATGCTGCCACCACCACCTTTGCTTTTGCAGGCAAGGAATGCAGTGCAAACAGGCAAAAGTTTAGAGAAGCAAGATGGAGAAGAGCAAATACAAGAGACAGAGTGAGAATGCAACAGCAGGAGAGAAGAGTACAAGAACAGAGTGCAGTGAGTGCGGGGGCACTGGCAGGCAGCTCACTTGAGATGCTCTTGCTTGTCCATAGCATCCCAGCAACACAGAAACAAAGCCTGGCCCATGGAATCGCTCCTGTTCTGAGCCCATTTCCCAGACAATCCTGCCCAAGCCCTTGGAAGCACAGGTGGGATCCCTCACCTCCCGACTGACAGCTGCGATCTCGTCTTCAGACATGTGAGTCTCATAGATGACATCGTTCAGAGTGCCTCCATCCATGTACTCCATCACCAACCAGAGTTCCTCATGCACAAGGTAGCTGAAAGAAGGAAACAAGGCCATGCAGATGAACATGCATGGCTACATTGGTTTTTTGCTTGATTCTGGGTTTTGGGTCTCTTTGTGACAAGGACAGAATTCAAGGACTAGACATTCCCTCTAATCTGTGCATTATTTGCAGCCTGTGCAGTCTCAAGGAGAGCAGCACATCTGTGAAAAAGGCCATGTCTTAGATTGCCAGCAAACGAAAAGTGCCGTTTAGTAACAACCAAGATGAAAAACCTGTCCCGCATGGTATTTCTGGAAATAAGCACCTAGTGCTCCTGGCATGGACAGCCATGGAAAAGAGGGGCAACAATCCAAGGGAAATCCTCTCTAGGATACTTCATCAGCATTGAAGAAACTTTAAAAAATCAATCTTGTGACAACATGGAGGCCTGTGAATTTACAGTGTATTGACTTCCTATGGTAGGGTTGATCCAGGTTTTTGAACAATTTTCCAACTCTGTGTTTGAAAGCCAGGGAAGACTCATGCACACAAAATGCACTCTCTTTCCATCCATTGGAGATGAGTTGAGAAATAATAATTAACCAATAATTAACAGCTCTCTTTTCTGCCATTGTCCAAAGTGGGTTTTGAACCTCTGCATTCTTTTAGTATATAAACAACCATTCATGGGATGAGACCATGACCACTCACCTGCCTAAATAATTCACAATCCAGGGACTCCTATTCCTCTTCATGACCGTGATTTCATTAATGGTTACTTTCTGCCTCCTCAGTTCTTGAACATTGATTTTCTTGATGGCCACCTACAATGACATTGAAAATCAGTAACTTTACAAGTTGGTGGCACGAGAGCACAACACACATGGAGCAAGTGATTTTGCAATGACACAGCCGAGCAGTGCCATAGTGCCTTGTGATTAGACAAAGGAGTAATTAGGAACTGACATTCCTAACAACCCATTTCTCTCCTCCTTTGGGGGCCAGTTACAGGACACATGGCTGCTGACGTTTTGCCTTGTCTACTTGTTAAGAATGATGTCTCAACTCTTACCCACAAAGCTTTGAGCACACTCTCTATTTCTCTGTCTGTACTTCATGAAGAAGTAATGCATGCCTTGATACTCTGTGGATACATCTTGGGCTATTAGCAGGGTTTAGGGCTTTTAGGGACGCCCTGCAGATCTCTCCCTATGTGCTGTTCCCAAGAGCAGCACTGCAGGTGGCTAAGGAACTCCCAGGAACATTCAGATGTATTTGCTGGCAGTTCTCAGAAATGAGAATTCAGGACTCTGAAGCCGCAGCCACAAAGAGCAGTGAGATGCTCTAAGGCACCACCTTTGTTGGAGCAATTGAGAGCGAGGGAGAGCGTCCTTCCCTGAAAGGAACCTGCTGCCCTCCTTGCCTTCCTTCTGGCAGCTGAGAAGGACAAAGACTGTCCCAAATGCAATGGGCAGGCTGGCACCAGTCTGTGCTTCTTGTGCCTCTGCAGCACAGCTCTAGCCAAAGCTCCAGACACAGCTGACACTAGAGAGGAAAGCTCCTCGAGAGCAGCAGAATCTGCAGGGGCTCTTGACATTTACCTCTCCTCCTGTGGCAGTGTCGACCGCTCTACAAACAACTGCAAAAGTCCCTGGAAACAAAACAGCAGCAAAGAAAGGAGAAGCCATTTAGTTCTCGGAGGGAAAGCCAGCCCAGACAGGAGATGTCTGCTGTAAATGCCTCAAACCTGCAGGATGCAGGAGGGCTCTGCCTGAAGGCAAGTGATGCATTTTCCCTCTCAAGTGCATGGGCACTGGGCCTGTTCCTGAAGCATTGGGCTTTACTGCCTCAGCTCAAAAGGCCGGGTGATTTGTCATCCCAGATTTTAGTTTCTAAACGGGGCAGTTTTTATCCTGACCACAGACTATTTTCTTTAGTAAATTCTTGGGAAGAAATGTTCCTGAGAACTGTTATTTCACTGCTGTGATAGGAGGTAGGTTGGTGTTATTGGCAATGAAATACAAGTGTCTTGGACAATGCCTTCTGAACACACTTACAATTTCTGGCCGGTACTGAGAGATGAGCAGGAAAACCGCAGTGTCTGAATATGTTTGTAGCTTGCCTGACTTCACACTTGATAGATATTCCACCAGCAAATCACCTGCCCCATGATTGTGTAGAAGTAACTGTGGTTGGACTCACCCGCTGGCAAGGCTTTCCAGTTCCCTGTATTTCCTCCGGGGATTTTGCTTGCTTGCCATTTGCCCTGAGGAAACAAAATGCAAGAGGCTCACTTGAAAGCAGAGCTCCCCCCATCCAAGAGATCCACAAGGCAGCCCCACTGTCTGGGGCTCTGAGTCCTTTGTGGTCAGCTGGGTAACAACAACAACCATACTAAGACAGGCAGCTCTGCAGTACAAGCAGGCCAGCACAGAGACTGATTTTCTACAGTCCTTTGAAGAGATCTCTTGACAGAAAGCAAAGCACAGGGAGATGCCGATTCCCAGGAGAGGAGGGCATCTTTTCAACCTTGCAGCAGTTTGCCAAAGGAATGCCTTTCCATTTGTAAACCAAAGCAGCTCATGTTATAACCAGTCCCAAGGGGGCTTTCAGCATCAGGACCCTCACCCTTGATGAGCAGGCTGAGCTCCAAGATGCCCTTGCCCATGCCCCATGTGAAGAAGCACACTGCTTCTCTTCCCCCGACAGCACGGATCAGTCTCTGCCATTGCACTCGCCCTCTCAGCACTGCACACGTGCCCATCTTCCCAACTGGGCACAGCGGGCAAGGGCAGCAAGGACAGCAGATGCTCCTCAGGTGCTGGTGTGACACGGACAGCTGCCCAGAGGAGATGCTGACCCTCTCGTGAGTCCAGCCCATGCCATGCAGAAGCCAGCCCAGACCAGGGGCTGCTGCTGCTGCCTCGGGGCAGCTCCGTGCTGCAGCGGGACTCTCCCAGCTAAGGAAGGCTGCAGCCTCAGCAGTCACACCAGCCCTCAGGGGCAGGGCAGCCACCACAGCAAAGCTGGCAAAGCCCAAGCACCAGCACTGACCAGCAATGGGAAGAAGGCACAGCCAGACTGAGCCCCTTCCAAGCTGGTGCCTCCATTCAGGTCACAACAGGATTGGCTTTGAGATCAGACACACCGAGGTGCAGATCAATGCCCTTTTTGTCTCAACACGTGATGGTAGACAGAGAATCAACTGGGCTCTGTTCTCAGCCCCACCAGGTCTTCCCTGAGAGCACAGTACTGGCAGCTGTTATGGGCAAGAAGCAGATTAAACCACTTGTGCTGCAGAATCACCAAGGGCTTGATGTGTTTTTCCTAGAGACTGATCTGAGCAGGGCTTGGGTCAATGGGTAGCATTCAAACAGTCCTGGGAATGACTGGGAATCAGGAATGAAAATGTGCCATGGATCTGAGGAATATCAGCAGAGGGGCTGGAGGCTTGCTCCTGAGAAATGCCTACAGTGCACTTTTATCTGATCATGCCACAGCCATGTGTCTCTTGGACACATCTTCGTAAGAACAAAACTAGGATATGAAATACAGATTGCTTTAAAAGTATGTTTTTTTCATTGGGGGCACAAAAATACCGCCTCCTGTTCTCAGTTTCTGCTGTCACCTGATGTTCTTTCAAAGGAGTTCTCACTGACAAAAATATCATATCCTCATTAAAAAAAACAAACTGTAGGTGTAGTAGTGGTAATAAGAACAGTCATAAAAATGACAGCAGTAAAACACATGGGGCAATAGAGCTCCTTCAGGATGGAGAAAGATACTCTAACCCAAAAAATCCAGAAAAAAACCCAAACTAAAAACAAAAGCACAACAAAGAGACAAAATCCCAAAACCAATCAATCTCTGTGAAGTTTTTTTTTGCTCTGATGACTGGTGAGAAGTCAGGAGTCTAAAGAGAATTTCGGAATTCTAACTATTCTGTCCAGTTTGGCCACTAGCACACTGGACTTGCCGAGATCATTTGCTAGGTGACAGCCTTCTGCTTATGCAGGAACAATCCCTGCTTCTGCCTTTAGCAGATAGGGAAGCTCAGGCAAACCCAAGCCCATCCACGCTGCCCTCAGAGGCAGCAGGAACACCCAGAGCACTCTCTTGGAGCACAGCATTTCCTGTGGGGAGTCCTAAATGTCCCTGTGCCACCAAACTGAGCAGGATCATTTGGTACAGCTATGCTGACATGTGCACACAATACACTGACCCTCAGATAAGAAAGACACCAGACGTACTCAGTAGGTCCAGGGAGTCATCCTTCGAATCTCCTGTTGCTGAGCAGCAGCTGTGCTGGAGATGAACAAACTGCCCGGGCTCCAGTTCTTAGGCTGGGCAGCAAAGGCTCCTTTAGGTGACACTGCAGCTGCTGCTGCAGCAGGTTCAATAGAAGAGCCTGTGTAGATCTGAGACAACAAAGGAGTTTGTGTCAGAAAAGTGGCTGGCAGAGATTAGCCCGAGATCCCATTTCAATGCAAGCCCTTAGGAAGGTGCTGTCAGCCACGTGCTCTGTCATGGGTTTTTTTTCTGATGTTCAGTTCTCAGACTGGATGGGTCAAAACCAAAGGCTGGTTTTACTCAAGTTCATGGCCAGATTCATTTTCCCTTTTCTCCAAAATCCATTTTCATGGATTTTCTGAAGGATGACTTCCAAAATGACCTTTCCACTTTCTCCCAAGGACTCTTTTTCCCCCTCCAAGGGCTGCAGACACACTTGCAGCTCCTTGTTCAAATGTTCTACCTCCTCGCATGGAGTCCTGTTTTCCTCCACCATCTTCAGATCATGCTCAACCGGCAGCACTTCTGATGGGGACAGTTCCTGTGCCTCATAGGAATCTTGGGGCTCCTCGTTGCCAGTCACTTGCTGGAAATCATTGCAGGTTGCCAGGCGAGATTTCAATATATCCACCTCAAGTCAAAGAGAACAAAGCAGTCAGAGAGTACACCAGCTTGTCCCTGTCAGCCAAGAGTCATGGACTGTGAGGAGGAATGGGGAGGACCAGATTCACAACGGATACAGACAGCTTGTTTCAACATCCATTGGGGTCACCGTGTTCACCTGCAAGAACATCTCAAGAAACAAGGAGAGCAGGAACAGGCCAGCAGGAATGCATTCAGATGATTG
>NW_026690286.1:0-53543 GCF_015227805.2 Hirundo rustica | reverse complement strand
TCTAGATATGCCTTTGGTATTGTGCACACATTTGGGAAAATTTGGAAAGGACGGGGATATTTGAATTCAAAAGGGAAAGACTTAATACACACAGAATTAATAAAGTCAGTGTTAAAATCTTTACAAAAACCAGTAGAAATTGCAGTAGTTCACATAAAAGGGCATCAAAAGGGAAATGCCCGAGATAAGGGGAAACCAGTTAGCTGATAAAACAGCCAGAGAGGCAGCTTTAGAACCAGGAGAACCAGTAAAAATCCTCAAATTGGAGAAAATACCAAGAAAAGAAGAAGAAGGGATAGAGCAGGTGTTTAGTGAAAAAGAGCAGAAAGCAATAAAAGAATTAAGATTACACCAGGGGGAACACGGAGTGTGGTTAACAGCTGACGGACGGAAATTCTTGAATAAAGCCCTAGCCCGAAAAATACTTACAGAAATACATAATCTAACCCACTGGAGAACCCAGGGGTTATTTGACCATTTCCTAAGGGAAAACCTATGTATTGGAGTACACGAATTAGCAAAAGCAGTTACTCAAGGATGTATAATATGTCAGAAAATAAATCAAAAAGTTATGAGGAAGACTGAGCCTGGAGGGAGGGAGTTAGCCTTAAGGCCCTCTCAGAACGTGCAAATTGATTTTACTGAGATGCCCCCTGTTCAAGGTTACGAATTATTACGAATCAGAACACAGCCACGAGCAGATACAGGAGTGTCACCATATGAAATATTATTTGGTCTTTCCTTTTTGTTATCTCCTTATAGTTCTAAAGACTACCTGGAAGGAGAGGAAGTCACTAGAAAATATCTAAAAACCATTGGACAAACCCTAGAAAATCTCAGAAAGAAAGGATATCTTCCTCAAACTTCCCCTTTGGATGCAAATGTGCATAATATTAATCCTGGAGATTGGGTATTGATCAAAATGTGGACTAATATCCCGTTGACTCCGAGAAAAAACCCGAGAGACCCTGAAGTTTGAAGGTCCCTACCAACTACTGTTAACAACTCACACAACAGTGTGCACTAAAGAAAAAGGATGGACCCACATCACCAGAGTTAAGGGGCCAGTACCCCCTCCTGGAGAGAACCCGAGTTCAGCACCCTCACCGGATGAAACCGAGTGGACAGTAACACCACACCCGAAAGACTTGAAATTAACCTTTAAAAAGAAATAAGAGATAACAGAGACTGTGAAAACCTTTTTCAGTTGCTTCTCCCCAAATCAACAGACTCAAAAGGGGGGGGGGGGGGGGGGGGGGGTGGGCACAGTAAGAGTTAATTTATGTGAACCTAAATTAGTTTTTTTTGTAATTAGCAATTTAGATAAGTTTAAGTAATAGATATATTTAAAAAAAAGTATAAAGTTTTTTTTTTGTATTAATTTTACATATAGTTTAAGTTTATAAGTAAGAATTTAAGAGTTTAAGAGTCTTTATATGATAATTTTTAGACTGTAAGTTTCTAAGTAGCAATTTAAATAAGTTTAAGTAATAAATATATTTAAAAAGGGTTAAGGGTTTTTTTGTATTAATTTTAAATATTGTTTAAGTTTTATAAATAGTGTTTTAAATAAGTTTAAGGTTTTTTATATGTTAATTTTAAAAGTTGTTAAGTTTTATAAGTAGCAGTTTGAACAAATTCAAGTAATAGATAAATTAAAAGAGTATAAGTTTTTTTTTTTGAAAACAAAGGTAAATCTCCTACAGAGCATTCTCTAAGGGCAACTAAATTAATAGGGAAGGGAAGTGGAAGCATGTAAGTGGGTTCTTTAGGAGACCTCTCCACTCCAAGAGGCAAGGCCGGGTAGAGCAAGAGATCCAGGAAGGATGGCCCATACCAGACTCTTGGGAGGGATCGTACTGATGCTGTTCATAAAGCACACCTACGAAACAAAAGCCTGTACTAACTGCTACCATCCAGTGTACGATGGAGAGGATCTCAGATCCTTATTCAGGGTCCACACTAACGTGAACCCAAACTGCTTTGATCACTCCCAGTTGAATACTTGCCAAGAGGATGGAAAGGTTTATTGGACCACAAAAAACACAGCTAGCTATGCTCTGCGCCTATTTGGGGAATGTACTATAGGAGATACTTGGTTATGCTTTGAAGCAGATCAAAAAGGATTAAGAGATATAATCAAAGAAAAAGTGTTGACAACAAAATTTGAAAAAAGCCTAGACATCCCATCAGGAAAAACCTGTTCCTTGAATTAGTAGAAAGGATCAGTCGAGAATTATTTTAACTGAGTGCTGGATATGTGGAGGTACACAAATGTCTGAAATATGGCCTTGGGAGGGAATTAGTTTAAGCCCTCTAGAAATTCTAAAATGGAAACAAACTGAACAGAATACACGAAGTCTAAGAACAAGAGGAAGAGAGAAGTGGGATCTCAAATCTAAAATCATTGGGGAAGAATGTATCATGAGGACAGGAACCAGGTATCAAACCCGTGTAGGAAAATTAATGTGTAAAAGGTATATAATAGTGATAAACTCAAGTGCTAAATGGGTTCCCAAAGGGCCTAACAAGTATTGGTCAACTGAGAACACGGAAAAATGTATCTATAATGAGAGGTATGAATTATATGAATGTATTGACAAAGCTATAAATCCTTTTTGGGGAATAAAAGAACTGTCTCAGTTTTGGCAACAGCCTTTTGAAACTAGGGAAGATTACTGGGAAGCTCCAAATCACCTGTTCTGGATCTGTGGGGATACTGCTTATACAAAATTACCTGGGGATTGGTCGGGAAGCTGTACAATAGGGATCATAAAGCCAGGTTTCTTCCTATTACCCAAGAAATTAGGAGCACACCTAGGAGTCCCAGTATATGACAATCTGGGAAAAGTCGAACAAAAGAAAAGAGATACTCTAACAATTGGTAGAGACCAAAAATGGAAAGGAAAAATATGGACCCCAGAAGAAATCATTAAAACCTATGGACCAGCTACATGGGCACAGGAGGGGTCCTGGGGGTATCGCACTCCAATCTACATGTTAAATAGAATCATCAGGCTCCAAGCTGTCCTAGAAATGGTATCTAACCGAACAGCTCTCGCATTAGACCGCATCAGTGACCAACTAACACAAACAAGAGCTGTAATATACCAAATACGTCTTGCTGTAGACTACCTTTTAGCAGATGAAGGAGGAATCCATGGTAAATTTAATTCGTCTGAATGTTGTTTAGAAACTGATGATAAAAGCACAGTAATTAAAAACATCTCAAAAGAAATCAAAAAGCTAGCCTATGTGGGAAATCAAGAGTGGACTCCTCTAATGGACACCAACTGGTGGAATAGTTTTTGGTCATTCAAGGGGGATTGGTGGAAAAAAGCTGGGTTTATAATTATTTGCTCAATCACCGGGTTAATGTTTTTACCTTGTCTAATCCCATATCTAATTTGAACAATTACCTCCACAGTCCAAGCCAGTATCCAGATCCATAAAGCAACCAGTCAAAAACAAACCAAAATGATGGCAATAGAGAGTCAAGGACCTGAACATGAAAATGCCAAAGAAATATATGAAAAGTTCCAAAAATGGAGAAAACTTTATTTTCAAGAAGAAGAGGTAACAAATTGATGCGAGCTAAAGCTCGATCAAAGAAATAGAGGGGGAATTGTTATAAATAAGTTCTATTCGAATAATCTATGTTTTAGTTACTTAATTGTTAAGTAATTCCATTAAGATTGCTAATGCTAGTTCTGTATAAAGAATTTGCCTTATTCCTGCTTTAATATTGATTTATCACCTTATTTACTTGTTTGTTAATTAAGAATTCACCTTATTACCTGTATCTCTGCTCCCATTCGCCGGATAGTGTCTGAATATGCAAATAAAAAGAACACTGGAATTCTGGGAACAAGTCAAGAACAAGAGACTCCAAAAAGCAGAGAACCAAAGTAAAATCCAGGACTGTAGTCGCACTTTAGACTAGTGCAAAAGGTACGGGGGTCCGCTGAAGCAGTTTTATTTAGTTGCCGTGACCTGAGAAGGAGTCCCCCATCGCTGGATGGCCCCTGATCAGCGACGCGAAACGGACTCCCTGGCAAGGGGAAAAAGCCCGTGAGGGGGGCTGGGAGTCCCCAGCTTTGCTGTGAAGCGAAGCTGTGTGTACCTCCTCCTCCGCGTTGCCAAGAGAGCAAGCAAGCTCTCCCCCAAGGCCAAGCTTGATAATAAAGAAACATACAAAAAGAGCAAGTCTCTGACTCTCTCTTTTTTCCAGAACAACAGCAAATGTCCAACAGCAGCTCCATCAGCCACTTCCTCCTGCTGGAATTGGCAGACACGCGGCAGCTGCAGCTCCTGCACTTCTGCTTCTTCCTGGGCATCTCCCTAGCTGCCCTCCTGGGCAATGGCCTCATCATCAGCGCCATAGCCTGCGGCCACCTCCTGCACATGCCCATGTTCTTCTTCCTGCTCAACCTGGCCCTCACCAACCTGGGCTCCATCTGCACCACTGTCCCAAAGCCATGCACAATTCCATCTGGGACACCAGGCACATCTCCTGTGCAGGATGTGCTGCTCAGTGTTCTGGGAAAAAAAGAGAGAGTCAGAGAGAGACTTGCTCCTTTTTATGTTTTTATTATTAAGCTTGGCTCTGGGGGAGATCTTGCTTGCTCTGTTGGCAATGCGGAGGAGGAGGTACACACAGCTTCGCTTCACAGCAAAGCTGGGGACTCCCACCCCCCCTCACGGGCTTTTTCCCCCTTGCCAGGGAGTCAGTTTCGCTTCGCTGATCAGGGGCCATCCAGCTATGGGGGACTCCTCCTCAGGTCACGGCAACTAAATAAAGCTGCTCCGGCGGACCCCCCATACCCCTTGCACTAGTCTAAAGTGCTACTTCAGTCCTGGATTCTACTTTGGTTCTCTGCTTTTCAGAGTCTCTCCTTCTTGAGTCGTTCCCAGAATTCTAGTGTTCTTTTTATTTGCATATTCAGACACTATCTGACGAATGCGAGTAGAGATACAGGTAATAAGGTGAATTCTTAATTAACAAACAAGTAAATAAGGTGATAAATCAATATTAAAACAGGAATTAGGCAAATTCTTTATACAGAACTAGCATTAGCAATCTTAATGGAATTACTTAACAATTAAGTAGCTATAACATAGATCGTTTGAATAGAACTTGTTTAGAACAACTCCCCCCTCTATTTCTTTGATCGAGCTTTAGCTCGCATCAATTTGTTACCTCTTCTTCTTGAAAATAAAGTTTTCTACATTTTTGGAACTTTTCATATATTTCTTTGGCATTTTCATGTTTGGGTCCTTGACTCGCTATTACCATCATTTTGGTTTCTTTTTGACTGGTTGCTTTATGGATCTGGACACTGGCTTGGACTGTGGAGGTAATTGTTTGAATTAGATATGGGATTAGACAGGGTGAAAACATTAACCTGGTGATTGAGCAAATTATCATAAACCCAGCTTTTTTCCACCAATCCCCCTTGAATGACCAAAAACTATTCCACCAGTTGGTGTCCATTAGAGGAGTCCACTCTTGATTTCCCACATAGGCTAGCTTTTTGATTTCTTTTGAGATGTTTTTAATTACTGTGCTTTTATCATCAGTTTCTAAACAACATTCAGATGAATTAAATTTACCACAGATTCCTCCTTCATCTGCTAAAAGGTAGTCTACAGCAAGACGTATTTGGTATATTACAGCTCTTGTTTGTGTTAGTTGGTCGCTGATGTGGTCTAATGCGAGAGCTGTTCGGTTAGATACCATCTCTAAGACAGCTTGGAGCCTGATGATTCTATTTAACATGTAGATTGGAGTGCGATACCCCCAGGACCCCTCCTGTGCCCATGTAGCTGGTCCATAGGTTTTAATGATTTCTTCTGGGGTCCATATTTTTCCTTTCCATTTTTGGTCTCTACCAATTGTTAGAGTATCTCTTTTCTTTTGTTCGACTTTTCCCAGATTGTCATATACTGGGACTCCTAGGTGTGCTCCTAATTTCTTGGGTAATAGGAAGAAACCTGGCTTTATGATCCCTATTGTACAGCTTCCCGACCAATCCCCAGGTAATTTTGTATAAGCAGTATCCCCACAGATCCAGAACAGGTGATTTGGAGCTTCCCAGTAATCTTCCCTAGTTTCAAAAGGCTGTTGCCAAAACTGAGACAGTTCTTTTATTCCCCAAAAAGGATTTATAGCTTTGTCAATACATTCATATAATTCATACCTCTCATTATAGATACATTTTTCCGTGTTCTCAGTTGACCAATACTTGTTAGGCCCTTTGGGAACCCATTTAGCACTTGAGTTTATCACTATTATATACCTTTTACACATTAATTTTCCTACACGGGTTTGATATCTGGTTCCTGTCCTCATGATACATTCTTCCCCAATGATTTTAGATTTGAGATCCCACTTCTCTCTTCTTCTTGTTCTTAGACTTCGTGTATTCTGTTCAGTTTGTTTCCATTTTAGAATTTCTAAAGGGCTTAAACTAATTCCCTCCCAAGGCCATATTTCAGACATTTGTGTATCTCCACATATCCAGCACTCGGTTAAATTTAATTCTCGACTGATCCTTTCTACTAAGTCAATGAACAGGTTTTTTCCTGATGGGATGTCTAGGCTTTTTTCAAATTTTGTTGTCAACACTTTTTCTTTGATTATATCTCTTAATCCTTTTTGATCTGCTTCAAAGCGTAACCAAGTATCTCCTATAGTACATTCCCCAAATAGGCGCAGAGCATAGCTAGCTGTGTTTTTTGTGGTCCAATAAACTTTTCCGTCCTCTTGGCAAGTATTCAACTGGGAGTGGTCAGAGCAGTTTGGGTTCATGTTAGTATGGACCCTGAATAAGGATCTGAGATCCTCTCCATCGTACACTGGATGGTAGCAGTTAGTACAAGCTTTTGTTTCATAGTTGTGCTTTATGAACATCATCAGTACGATCCCTCCCAAGAGTCCGGTATGGGCCATCCTTCCTGGATCTCTTGCTCTACCCGGCCTTGCCTCTTGGAGTGGAGAGGTCTCCTAAAGAACCCACTTACATGCCTCTACTTCCCTTCCCTATTAATTTAGTTACCTTTAGAGAATGTTCTGTAGGAGATTCACTTTTTTTTTTCTTAAAAAAAACTTATACTCTTTTAATTTATCTATTACTTGAACTTGTTCAAATTGCTACGGATAGAACTTAAACAACTTTTGAAATTTACATATAAGAAAACTTATACTTTTTAATATATCTATTACTTAAACTTAATAAAATTGCTACTTATAAAACTTAAACAATCTTTAAAATTAACACAAAACTTAATATATCTTTTTCTTACTTATTAAAATTGCTACTTATAAAACTTAATCTCTAAAACTAACACATAAAAACTTATACTTCTCATATATCTATTACTTAAACTTATTTATTAAAATTGCTACTTATAAAACTTAAACAATCTTTTAAAAAGTTAACATAAAAAAAACCTTATACCTTTTTAAATATAACTATTACTTAAACTTATTTAAATTGCTACTTACAAAACTGACTTAGGTTTACATAAATTAACCCTTATTGTGCCCCCCCTTTTTTTTGAGTCCGTTGATTATGGGAGAGGCAACTGAAAAAGGTTTTCACAGTCTCTGTTATCTCTTATTTCTTTTTAAAGGTTAATTTCAAGTCTTTCGGGTGTGGTGTTACTGTCCACTCGGTTTCATCCGGTGAGGGTGCTGAACTCGGGTTCTCTCCAGGAGGGGGTACTGGCCCTTTAACTCTGGTGATGTGGGTCCATCCTTTTTCTTTAGTGCACACTGTTGTGTGAGTTGTTAACAGTAGTTGGTAGGGACCTTCAAACTTCAGGGTCTCTCGGGTTTTTTCTCGGAGTCAACGGGATATTAGTCCACATTTTGATCAATACCCAATCTCCAGGATTAATATTACGCACATTTGCATCCAAAGGGGAAGTTTGAGGAAGATATCCTTTCTTTCTGAGATTTTCTAGGGTTTGTCCAATGGTTTTTAGATATTTTCTAGTGACTTCCTCTCCTTCCAGGTAGTCTTTAGAACTATAAGGAGATAACAAAAAGGAAAGACCAAATAATATTTCATATGGTGACACTCCTGTATCTGCTCGTGGCTGTGTTCTGATTCGTAATAATTCGTAACCTTGAACAGGGGGCATCTCAGTAAAATCAATTTGCACGTTCTGAGAGGGCCTTAAGGCTAACTCCCTCCCTCCAGGCTCAGTCTTCCTCATAACTTTTTGATTTATTTTCTGACATATTATACATCCTTGAGTAACTGCTTTTGCTAATTCGTGTACTCCAATACATAGGTTTTCCCTTAGGAAATGGTCAAATAACCCCTGGGTTCTCCAGTGGGTTAGATTATGTATTTCTGTAAGTATTTTTCGGGCTAGGGCTTTATTCAAGAATTTCTGTCTGTCAGCTGTTAACCACACTCCGTGTTCCCCCTGGTGTAATCCTAATTCTTTTATTGCTTTCTGCTCTTTTTCACTAAACACCTGCTCTATCCCTTCTTCTTCTTTTCTTGGTATTTTCTCCAATTTGAGGATTTTTACTGGTTCTCCTGGTTCTAAAGCTGCCTCTCTGGCTGTTTTATCAGCTAACTGGTTTCCCCTTATCTCGGGCATATTTCAAATATCCCCGTTCTTCCCAAATTTTTCCAAATGTGTGCATGATACCAAAGGCATATCTAGAGTCTGTGTAAATGGTCCCTCGGTCATCTTTAAGCAAGTCTAGCCCTCTCTTTAGTGCATATATTTCACAGCACTGCACTGACCAATTACTTGATAACTTTCCCTTTTCTAAGACTTCCATTTTCTCTCCCTCAATCACAGAGTATCTGGATGTTCTTTTCCCTTCCACCACTCGGGATGACCCATCTGTGAACAATACTCTCCCATATGGGAGGGGTGTGTCTTCTAAATCTTCTCTCACTTTTGTCTGCATATCAATGAGTTCTAGGCAATGGTGTTCAATCTCTTCAGTGGGCTCACCAGAGAGAAACTGGGCTGGATTTAAGCTTTTTGATGTTGTTAGTTCTAGGTTATCCGTATTTATCAGTATAATTTCATATTTTAGGATTCTAGAATCTGTGAGCCACTTTTGAGCTCTCTGGCTTAAGATTGTTTTCAAATCATGTGGAGTATGTATCTTTATCTTTCCCTGTAATGTTTACTTTTGAGCCTCTTCTATCAAAATAGCTGCAGCAGCGACTGCCTGGAGGCAAGCTGGCCATCCCTTGGCCACTGGATCTAATAGTTTTGATAAAAATGCTACAGGCTTTCGGTATCCCCCCCATTCTTGGGTTAAAACTCCATATGCTATCCCTTCCTCCGTGTTTACAAACAAATCAAACTCCTTTTTAAGATCTGGTAAGCTTAAAACTGGTGCTGAGGACAATTTCTCTTAGATCTTGTAGCTGCTTCTCGTCACTCTCTGTCCAATTCATTGGTTCCTGGTCTATTAATTTATCATAAAGAAATTTGACCCCTTGAGTGTACTTATCTATCCAGTGCTTGCAGTATCCAAACAGGCCTAGAAGTTTCCTTATGTCTCTCTTAGTTTTTGGAGGTGATATAGATACTATTCCGGAAATCCTTGCAGGGCTTAACCTTTTACTCCCCTTTCCAATTATGTGTCCTAAATAAGTGACTTCAGTTTCCACAAACTGTAGTTTACTTTGAGATACTTTTAACCCGTTTTCTCCAAAAAAGTTTAGAAGTTGTATACTTACATATTTAACTCTTTCTCTGTCTCCCCTGATACTAATAAATCATCCACGTATTGCAAAATTTGAACTCCTTCTTTGGGACTAAACTGTTCTAATAATGTCTCTAGGGCCTGTCCAAAGATATTTGGTGATTCCGTATATCCCTGCAGTAACCGTGTCCACGTTAGCTGTTGTTCTTTTCCCCTGTCTGGATGTTCCCATTCAAAGGCGAACCAATCCCTACTCTCTTCTGCTAGGGGACATGCCCAAAAAACAACCTTTAAGTCTATCACTGTGAACCAGGTATGCTCTCTTGGAATTTTACTCAGCAAGGAATAGGGGTTAGGTACTACTGGGTGTCGAGCAATAGTTCTTTTATTAATTTCTCTCAAATCTTGGACTAATCTAAACTTTCCCTCATCTTTCCTTATGGCCAATATAGGGGTGTTATGAGGGGACATACAGGGTTCTAGGATATTTTCTTTTAAAAGATGCTTGTCCTTGTTTAGGACAAACTTGGGAGAAAACCCCTGTATAGGATCCCTCTAAGGAAGAAAACCCAAGTGGCCCCTCCCTCCAATCGGTCCGGTAAAAAAAACCTCTTTGGAGAAAAGTGGAAAAAACTATTTTACTAAACAAATGAAGTGCATACAAGTATAAAGAATGAATAATATGAAACAATAAAACCTCTCCTTCTGAAGTGAGATGGCAAATTGAGAAAGTCCTTGCTCTGAGTGTAGCTCGGCTCTCTCTCTCTCAGTCTCTGCTCAGTCCCAGTCCTTCTGGCGCTGCTGGAAAATGCCGAGGTCCAGGCCCCGGTGGGCCGCAGGTGCAGCCCCCAGTGCTCCCCTGGGTTTTCAGTCCAGAGCAGGTTTAAACAGTTCCAAGAAAAAGGACAAAAACAGTCCAGGGAACTTCTCTGCCCTAGCTAGCTGAAACTAACTAAAAGCAAAAAAAATCTCTCTCCTGTAGTCTCTCCAAGCCTCCGCTGAACACCCTATCTGCAGAAGAATGTGGAGGAGTCAGGCAGTTTTCTCAAAACAAACTCCGCGCTTCTCCTTGCTCTTAGAACCAGTCTTAAAGGCACAGGACTCAATATACAGCACAAACAGAACAGACGATTTGGGATACAAGCATCACAAAGTTACCCTAGGACATTCCACCCCTTATGCCCATATCGTCAATTTACCAAAACTAATATATACTCTAGCTCTACACACACATACATCTATATAAAAACAATATGCAATATACAGCTACATACAGTGGCAGTACCATTCAGCACACAGCGATAATTACGCACGGTTCTCACCCAACAATCGAATCTCCCTGGGGTACACATCGTGTGGTTCCATCTTTCTGCATTACCCACCATGTGCAGCCTGGTCCCTGAGCAAAGACAATCGCACGGATGGGATCCTCTGTACTTGAAGCAGAATTGATCCAAACTGTCTTCCCTAACAAACCTCTTACATGTACTACTGGGACTTTCTCTCCATCTACTGTATGTAGGGACTCAGATTGGGCAGGGCCTGCTCGGTTGGTGGAACCTCGGGTGTTAACTAACCAGGTGGCCTTTGCTAGATGCTGCTCCCAGTTTTTGAATGATCCCCCACCCAGTGCTTTCAGGGTGGTTTTTAGCAGTCCATTGTATCTTTCTACTTTCCCTGAAGCTGGTGCATGATAGGGAATATGGTACACCCACTCAATGCCATGTTCCCTAGCCCAGTTGTTGATGAGGCTGTTCTTGAAATGAGTTCCATTGTCTGACTCAATCCTCTCAGGGGTACCATGCCTCCAAAGAACTTGTTTTTCAAGGCCTAGAATGGTGTTATGGGCTGTAGCGTGAGGCACAGGGTAGGTCTCCAGCCATCCTGTGGTGGCTTCCACCATTGTGAGCATGTAGCGCTTGCCTTGGCGGGTTTGGGGAAGGGTGATGTAGTCAATCTGCCAGGCTTCCCCATACTTATACTTGGACCATCGCCCGCCATACCATAGGGGCTTCACCCGCTTGGCCTGCTTGATTGCAGCACACGTCTCACAGTCATGGATAACCTGAGAAATACTGTCCATGGTTAGATCCACCCCTCGGTGTCGTGCCCACTTATAGGTGGCATCTCTGCCCTGATGGCCTGAGGCATCATGGGTCCATCGAGCTAGGAACAACTCTCCCTTGTGTTGCCAATCTAAGTCCATCTTTGACACCTCTATCTTTGCAGCCTGATCTACCTGCTCGTTGTTTCGGTGCTCCTCATTAGCCCGACTCTTGGGGACATGGGCATCTACATGACGGACTTTGACAGGTAGCTTCTCTACCCCAGTGGCAATGCCTTTCCACTCATCTGCAGCCCAGATTGGCTTTCCCCTATGCTGCCAATTGGCCTTTTTCCACTTCTCCAGCCATCCCCACAGAACATTGGCTACCATCCACAAATCAGTGTAGAGGTAGAGCTTTGGCCACTTCTCTCTTTCAGCAATGTCCAGGGCCAGTTGAACAGCTTTGAGCTCAGCGAGTTGGCTTGACCCACCTTCTCCTTCAGTGGCTTGTGCAACCTGTCTTGTGGGACTCCATACAGCTGCTTTCCACTTTCGTTTCATCCCAACGATGCGGCAGGAACCGTCAGTGAAAAGAGCATAGCGTGTTTCTTCTGCTGGCAGTTGGTTATATGGTGGAGCTTCTTCAGCACGTGTCACTTGTTCCTGCTCCTCTTCATCCATGAGACCAAAGTTTTCACCTTCCGGCCAGTTTGTAGTTATTTCCAAAATCCCAGGGCGATTTGGGTTTCCAATGCGGGCATGCTGTGTAGTGAGGGCAATCCATTTGCTCCATGTGACATTGGTGGCATAGTGGGTAGAGGGAACTTCTGCTTTGAACATCCATCCCAGCACCGGTAGTCGAGGTGCCAGCAGGAGTTGTGTTTCAGTGCCTACTACTTCTGAGGCGGCTTGAACTCCTTCATAGGCGGCTAAGATTTCCTTCTCTGTTGGAGTGTAGTTGGCTTCAGACCCTCGGTAGCTTTGACTCCAGAATCCCAGTGGTCGGCCCCAAGTCTCCCCAGGCCCCTTCTGCCAAAGGCTCCAGGACAGGCCATTGTTTCCAGCTGCTGAGTAGAGCACGTTCTTCACCTCTGGTCCCGTCCTCACTGGGCCAAGGGCCACTGCATGAGCGATCTCTTGCTTGTTCTGGGCAAAGGCTTGTTGCTGTTCAGGGCCCCATTAGAAATCATTCTTCTTGCAGGTGACCAGGTAGAGAGGGCTCACAATCTGGCTGTACTCAGGAATGTGCATCCTCCAGAAACCTATGGCACCTAGGAAAGCTTGTGTTTCCTTTTTGTTGGTTGGTGGACACATTGCTGTGATCTTGTTAATGACTTCAGTGGGAATCTGACGCCTTCCATCATGCCACTTTACTCCCAGAAACTGGATCTCTCGAGCAGGTCCCTTAACTTTACTCTTCTTGATAGCAAAGCCAGCCTTCAGGAGAAACTGGATGATCTCTCCTTTCTCAAACACTTCCATTGCTGTGTTTCCCCACACAATGATGTCATCGATGTACTGTAGATGTTCCGGAGCCTCACCCTTTTCCAGTGCAGCCTGGATCAGTCCATGGCAGATGGTGGGGCTGTGTTTCCACCCCTGGGGCAATCGGTTCCAGGTGTACAGCACTCCTCTCCATGTGAAGGCAAACTGAGGCCTGCATTCTGCAGCCAAAGGAATGGAGAAAAATGCATTAGCAATGTCAATTGTGGCGTACCATTTTGCTGCCTTGGACTCCAGCTCGTACTGGAGTTCCAGCATGTCCGGCACAGCAGCGCTCAATGGTGAAGTCACTTCGTTCAAGGCACGGTAGTCCACGGTCAATCTCTATCCTCTATCAGACTTGCGCACAGGCCAGATGGGGCTGTTGAAGGGTGAGTGGGTTTTGCTGACCACACCTTGAGTCTCCAGCTCATGGATCATCTTGTGGATGAGAATCACAGCATCTCGAGTTGTTCTGTACTGTCGGTGATGCGCTATTGAAGTGGCAAATGGCACTTGTTGCTCTTCCACCTTCAGAAGACCTACAGCAGATGGGTTCTCTGATAGTCCAGGCAAGGTATTCAACTGCTTAACAACCTCTGTCTCTACAGCTGCTATCCCGAATGCCCACCTAAATCCCTTTGGGTCTTTGAAATACCCATTTTGGAGGAAGTCTATGCCCAAAATGCATGGAGCTTCTGGGCCAGTCACAATAGGGTGTCTCTTCCACTCATTTCCAGTCAGGCTCACATCAGCCTCCACCAAAGTAAAATCTTGTGAACCCCCTGTCACCCCAGCAATGGAAACAGATTCTTTGATGCAGTGTCCGTCCTCACGCTTGCCAGTGCGGCCACAGGCCAGCTCAGTTCATGCACTGCAGCAACGTGGATGGGTCGGGGCAGCAAGTCGGGCGAGCTGCCTCCTCCCCGTCGGTTCTCAACTCCCCCCACGCCGGCGACGAGCGGATCGATGGAGAACGCAACCGCGGCAGCCAAAGAAAGGGCGACTCCTCTAGGCAGGGTATGACAGTGTTTATTGCAGGGAGGGGGAGCACGGAGCTCAGCACTCTCTGACCCCCTGCCCAGAAGAGCCCCGGGAGCAGGTGTGCACGAGCTTAAAAACAGGGGAGGGGACCAGGGTGGCGACAACCAGTTAGCCAGTTACAATAATGAGGGGTATAACGGGGGGTGTAAACCTAATAACTGGGGGCCAACCAAAAAACGAAGAGAGGGGATTGCCAGGGCCCCAGCCTATCACTCGACCCCCTCCCTGGAGCTTTCTAGAATCCAGGGAAGGGTCCTGGGGTGACAGACAGGGCGCCCAAGGGGAGAGAGAGGAGATTGACAATTAGGTATAAAAGGGGGAAGAGATGACTGACATATAATGGACTTTCTCTAACTCCGGGCATACAGGTTACAACCAATACTAAAAACAGGGGGGTACAAGGAACAAACCATTACAGAAAACTCAACATAAATTACATTAAATAGATAAAACAAACGCACACCACCACAATTCTTCCCCCACGTCTTGATGGGAGTAATGTGCACTGTGCACCAGTGTCAACTAAGGCCTCATATTTTTGTGGTTCTGATGTGCCAGGCCAACGAATCCACGCAGTCCAAAAAACACGGTTTTCCCTAGCCTCTACCTGGCTAGAGGCAGGGCCCCTCTAAGCCTGATTATCCTTATTTCTCTGGAGCTGCTTCCTTCTTGCTAGAACCTCCTCTCATAGTCTTGCCATCCAACAATTCATGCAGCCGTTGTGTCATAGCATCAGTAGATTCTCCATCCCATCTTTTCATGTTTTCTCCACATTCACGCAGGAGGACCCACAGCTTAGCCCGTGGGATGCCTTTTCCCTCTCTATCTAGGGAAGGTTTGCGTGTGGTGCCAGAGCCTCTAACCTGTACTGCAGAGATCTGGAGTATGTCCTCCTTGAGTTCTTTGTGATTCTCTTCCATCTTGTCTGCTAATCCCTACACCTGTGTTTCCAGAGCTGCAATTTTTGCATGTGCTGGACCATGCACGGCATCTGCATACGTTCAGAGCTTCTTCGCCATATCAAGCACAGTCTCCTCTGTCTCATCCCGCTTCATTATTGCTAAAGCAGAGGAGTATTCTTGTGGCCCAAGTCATACAAGTTTTCGCCACATCACAGGTGTACATGGTACCAAGTCGGGGTTGCTAGTGTTTATGTCATCTGAGAAGACAATCTCCACCACTGCCATTTCCCTCAAGCGCTGGATCCCTTGTTCAATGGTTTTCCACTGGGTTTGCTGCATATAGAGATCGTCGGCACACAGATATCTTTGTGCCACACTTCCCAGGACCCGTTCCCAGAGACTGCAAGGTCTAGCCTCCCTCATCATTTCTTGGTCAATAACTGGATCATGTGACAGGGATCCCAGATGTCTCGCTTCAGTGCCATCCAGCATTGTAGCCTCGCCTGCAGCATCCCAAAGACAGACTAACCAACTAATTATAGATTCATCAGGTCGTTGAGTATAATCCTTTCTTAGGCCACGAAGATCCTTCAGGGAAAAGGACTCAATAGTATCTCCTGCTCTTGCAGCAGTTGGTCGGGCTCCTGATCTTGTAGCAGTTGGTTGGGCTTCTGATCGTGTGCTAGTTGGTTGGACTCCCGATCTTGTGCCAGTTGGTTGGGCTTCCAATTTTGTATCAGTTGGTTCGGCTTCTGACTGTGTATCATCAGTTGCTTCAGCTTCTGATTGTGTGTCAGTTGGTTTGACTCCTGACTGGGTGTCAGGAGGCATTGAGGATCCTTCACCTGAATCATCGTCTACTGGTTGATTGGTTTTGTCCGCGTGCTTCTTTCCTTTCTTTATTGCAGCAACTGCCGGTGTCTTAGCCTCACTGTCTGGTTTAGCTGCAGCCTGAATAGCTGTGGGATTGGCTGCAGCCTGAGTGACTGATTTAACTCCCTGCTCCCTTGCCTCTATCTGCTGCCCTACAGTGTTTAGCAGTGTGTGACTCATTCTAGAAAAGCTATAAACCATATAGAGGAAGCTCACCAGGTGAAATACCAGGAAGGTGGTGTCTTTAACATTCAGGAGACCCTGAACATTCTCCAAAAGTGATGTAACTGACTCAAAAGAGAAGAAGGAAAGCAGAGGCTGAAGAGCCTCATCCCCTACTCCTCCTCTAACAAACTGGGTGCAATTGTTGATAAATCCCCAAAACATGCTGCTGGAACTAGGACGCAGGGTAGGACGAAAAAACCATAAACCCAACATACCCAGAACAAACTCCAGTATCTTTATAAGCTTCTTGTAAACCATAATCACCGAACCCAGCAAAATAACTATTCTAATTTGTGCATCCCTAGTGTAAAAGCTGTATGTTAGGGACAATATTGGAGCTATTTCTGGGTAGGAAAACAAACCTAGGGACCAGAAAGGTATTAAGACCTCAAAAAAGCCTAGGGAACAGAAATGCAGAAAAGACTCCATTCTAAGAGACATTAGGAATTCAAGAAGCAACATGGCCACTGTCTGTTTAATCCCCACCCAAAGGACAAACAAAAAAAAAAATGCAGTTAATAATAATCAATACAAGTTTTTTCCACTCTCTCGAGCCCCGCAGTGGGCACCAATTAGGTGTATGTCCTGGTTTGGAGACAAATTTGGGGGAAAACCCCAGTATAGGATCCCTCTGGGAAGCAAACCCAAGTGGCCCCTCCCTCCAACCGGTCCGAAAAAAAAACCTCTTTGGAGAAAAGTGGAAAAAGCTATTTTACTAAACAAATAAAGTGCATACAAGTATAAAGAATGAATAATATGAAACAATAAAACCTCTCCTTCTGAAGTGAGATGGCAAATTGAGAAAGTCCTTGCTGTGGGTGTAGCTCGGCTCTCTCTCAGTCTCTCCTCAGTCCCAGTCCCTCTGGCGCTGCTGGAAAATGCCGAGGTCCAGGCCCCGGTGGGCCGCAGGTGCAGCCCCTAGTGCTCCCCTGGGTTTTTCCCATCCCATCCCATCCCATCCCATCCCATCCCATCCCATCCCATCCCATCCCATCCCATCCCATCCCATCCCATCCCATCCCATCCCATCCCATCCCATGCAATTTGGGCAGGAATCCCCTCCAACCAGGCCTTGCACACTTCCAGCCATTCCAGGCCAGCTGCAGCTTTTCCTCCCACTCTGTGCCAGGGCCCCACCGCCCTCCCAGGGAACAAGTCCATCCCCACATCCCAGCTCACCCTGGCCCCAAGCAGCATCCAGCCATGGCCTGTGTCCTGGCGCTGCAGGCCCTTGGCAAGAGTCTCTCCCAGCCAGCAATTCCTGCTCTTCCCTGCTCTGGGGCAGCAGCTGCAAGTTGATTTGCTCCCTGGGCCACTGGCCCAGCCCCAAGCCAGGGCCGGGACCTTTCCCCAGAGCTCTGCCGGCACTGGCTCGCTTCAGCCGCAGCCCAGCAGACAGAGCTCAGAGCTCCCCGGGGGCTGCGCCTCCTGCCCAGGGACAGCAGCAGGGGCAGCTGAGACTTCTGCCCCGGGGCCAGCAGGGAATGCACCCCAGGGAACGGCTGGGGCTGGGCCAGGCCAGCTGTGGGCTGGAGACCAGCAAAAGCTTCTTCCCCTACAGGGGGCTTGACCACTCACCAGGCTCCCCAGGGAATGGTCACAGCTGTGAGGCTGCCGCAGCTCCAGGAGGCTTTGGACACAGCTCCTGGGAATGCCCAGGCTGCCACTGTTGGGCTGTCTGTGCAGGGCCAGGGCCTGGACTCCATGATCCCACTGCCTCCCTCCCAGCTCAGCCCCTTCTGCAGCCCCTTCTCTCACCCTTGGGCTCAGCCTTTGTGTCTCCTCCAGGCGCTGGCAGAGCTCTTGGGGCCAGGGCAGGAGTGGGACAGCCCCAGCGTTCCCCTCTCTGTGACACCACGGGGGTGACAGCTCCAACGTTCCCTGCCTGGAGACGCTCCAAGGGAAGCGTCCAGAGCCACAGCCAGACAGCAAAACTGACCAGGCACTGAGCACCCCTGGCCTGGGCTGATGTGCATTCTTGCGCACACAGCTCGGGGAAGGTCCCCCTGGCCACCTCCACAGTGCCACAGGCAAGTGTCACGTAGAGGTATGGAGCTGTGCCCATTGCCCAGGGCTGCCAGGGGGAATTAATTAAAAAAAAAAAAAAAGACCAACAACAACAAAAAAAAAGGAAAACAAAAAACCCCATACAAAACCAAAAATTCCCACCACCTAAAAAAAGAACCAAAACAAAAAACAAAAAAAAGGAAAAAAACCCCAAAACCCCATAAAGCTTAAAAAAAAAGAGCTCTCACAAAAATCAACAAAACCAGTCAAAACAAAAGAACAAGAAAATAAACCAAACCAAACAAAAATAAAAAATAAAAAACCCCACAACAAAAACAAAAAGAAAAACTAACAAGAAAAAGAGAACTTTCGCCTAGCAGAGTTGTTCCATCCATCGGTTCTCACACCTGCATGCACACAAGACCTGGGGCTGCAAAAAATGAGGACTCATTGGGCACATTTGCAGGAAAAGCAGGTTTACGACAGGCTTTCAGCAGAACTATTCTCAGCTGAGCAAAAAAGGGCTCCTTTGGCAGCTGCAGGACCATTGGAAATGCAGACCCTCAGCCCACAGGGGAGAAAAGGGCTCTGAATTCCCCTCCCCTGACACGTAAACCCTGTTCTCAGGCTGCTTCACACAGAGGATACTTCTGGAGGACTGTGGAAATCTGAGAGGCAGCTCTGCCTTTTCCATGTTCTGTGCCCTAAAGCTGCCTGGAAGAAGAAATTTAGGGTCAACTCCTATGGCACAATCCCTCCTGGCCCAGGAAACAGCATCAGGAAGGTCTTTGCGTGCCAAGGCTTTGCTGCAGCCAAGGAAAGCTCCTGGCTCAGGGTCACCTTTCCTGCTCAGCCAGATCCCCGAGTGCCCCAGCAGCAGCAGGGAATGGCAGCATTGCCACGGGCTGGCACAGGAGGGGGAGATTTCCCCCTCGAGAGAGGCTCATATTCCAGTTTTTTAATTCAGGCAGCTCCAGCTCCCTCAGCTTTGGTTGCACAGCAGCTGGAAATGCAAGTGCAGGAGCTCTGTTCATGCCCAGCCACAGCAGGTGACAGCAAGGACAGGGTCCGGGCAGCGTGACATTTGCAGTGAGAGCCTTCAGCAAACTCTGGGGCGGGAACTCTGTGCAGAAAATGCCCTGGGGGGTCTCCGCAGGGAGGAAAAAGGTACAACGTTTCACTTCACGCCTGGCTATGCAGCACCAAAATGGTTCCTTTTCAGGGCAAGGTTGCATTGCCGGGTGTTCTCCGAGCCCCAGGGGAGACCCCGGGGGCCAAGGAACGGAGAGCGGGGACTGTGCAGGAGCCGGGCACAGCGAGAGAGCGCGGGCTGAAGGTCAGCCCCGGGGTGGGCACGGACTGGGAGGGGGCAGAGCCCGGGGGGTCCCGCAGAGCCTCCCTGCTTCAAAGCCCCGCCTGCGCCAGCGGGGCAGCTGCCGGGAGCCGTGTGCCAGGGCCGGGCCGCAGGTGGGTGTTCCAAGTGCTTCCAGGGGAGCAGCTTTTTGTCCCGATCCGGGGGCATTCCTGCGGGGTTGGGGTCCCTGGGAAGGCACATGAGGATGGGGTGGAAGTAGTTGGTTTGTGCCTTTGTTTTTCGTTGGTTTTTTTTTGTTTGTTTTGTTTTTTTTTGTTTGTTGGTTTGGTGGTTTTTTTTGTTGTTTTTTTGTTGTTGTTTTTTTTGTTTGTTTGTTTGTTTTGTGGTGGGGTTGTGATGGCTGGTTGAGATTTTAGTGTGTCTTGGGGAGGATGGGGGGAATGTTTTTTCTGTGAGCGGCCCCTATGTGTTTGAAGCCCCGCGAGTGCAGGGAGCGCTGGCGCAGCCCTGGCACGGGCGGGGCGGCCCCGGGCGGGCTGTGGGAGCCGGGAGCGGCCGCCCGGGCCCGGAGCCGCCACCTTGGGCCGGGAGCCCCCCGGGCAGAGCTCTGTGCTCGGGGCCGAGGCCCGGGCGGCCCGGGGAGCGCTCGGCAGCCCGTGGGCCCCCGGCGCAGGCGGCTCCGTGTGGCCGGGCTCCGAGGGGAGCGGCCCGGGCCGGCCGTGGCCGTGCGGGGCCTGGCGGGGCTCGGGGGGCCGGGCCGGGCTGGGCAAAGGCTGAGGGAGAGCGGGGGAAGCGTTGGCACAGAGGCCCCGGGCTCCCCGTGCCCCCCTGGCCACGCAGCCGGGCTCGGGGGCCGCCTCGCTCAGAGCCAGCCCCGGCTGCGGGGGTCCCCGGGGGGCCCTGGGGAGGGGGCGGCGGGGGCTGACGGAGCTCTGTGCCGGGGCCGGGCGCGGCTGCCGAGGGAGCGCAGGATGCAGGGTCCCCCCGTGCTGGGGCTGGCTCTGCCCGGCTCGGGGGCTGCATTGTCAGCCCAGAGACACCTGGGGATCCCCCAGTACCACCAGGGCTGGGAGGGAAACCCGGGAATGGGGGGAGCAGAAACGGGTAGTAGGAGAGCTGGGGTTGCTCCAGAAGCCTGGAGATGTTGGGGGCATGGACAGAGGTGACCCATGGATATCCCAGGGCACAAAAAGAGGGACCCTGAAAAGTGCTGACACCTGGGATGGTTGTGATGCCAAACTGGTGATCCCAGAGAAGTGGAACCTCCTGGATTACCTGAAGGCACAGCAGCTGAGAGAGACTTGATTCAAACTGGATTCGCAGCAGCCCAGACGGGGGGGCCTCTAGGACCCCAGAGTGGAGGGACCAGAGAGGGAAGACTCACGGTTGGTTGTTTTTCTTGAATCTTGGTAATTTGTGTATTTTGGTGGATTGAATCTTGGTGTTTTGGAGGTTTCTATGGGCACCAGATGCCTCGTGACTTCTAGAGATGGACTTGGGCAGGAGGAAGCCCCTAACCCAGTATGTCCATACATTTTATTTTTCCCCAAACCAGGATTCCACATTCCAAAACCTTGTCCAGATGGAGGAGGAGGCTGTGAGGAAGAGGAAGATGCCACAGAACAGCCAGGCAGGTGAGGAGGAAGTCAGTGCCCCTTTCCCCCTCTCTCCTGCTCCATCTCCCAGCCCAGCATGGCCCCTGGCTGCAGGACAACCCCGCTGCCAACGCCGTCCTGCCAGGGGTGTGTTGGGAGAATCTTCTTCCCCTTCCCTCTGGCATGGAGGCAAATCCCATCCCCTCCTTGTCCTTCCTCTCCCAGACAAGGAGCTGAGGATGGAGACAAGGGAGGAACAATCCCTGCGGCAGAACCTCATGGAAGAGATTTTGAGCAGCTCCATGGTGCAGGAATCCAAAAGGGAGGAGAAGCCCCAGAGATCTCACACACTGAGGGGCTCCAGACCCATCCCAGGGTGCTCTGAGGAGGAAAGACCCACCCTGTGCCAGGAAGGTGGACAGAGCTTCAGCCGGGGCTCAGACCTGGTGGTCCCTGAGCAGCTTCATGATGGGGAGAAGCCCCACAAGTGCTTGGAGTGTGGGAAGAGCTTCAGCTGGAACTGCCTCCTGATCAGCTACCAGCGCATCAACACTGGAGAGAGGCCCTACAAGTGTCCTGAGTGTGGGAAGAGGTTTCAGACCAGCTCCAATCTCCTCAAGCACCAGCGGATTCACACAGAGGAGAGGCCCTTCCACTGCCCTGACTGCAGGAAGGGCTTCAAGCACAACTCTCACCTCATCACCCACCGGTGCATCCACACTGGGGAGAGGCCCTACGAATGTCCCCAGTGTGGGAAGAGCTTCACCCACAGGTATAACTTGACCAGACACCAACAGAGCCACCAATAAGGGAAGCCCTGTAAGGGCCCTGATTGCAGGAAGTGCTTTGTGTGAGTCTCCAACTTCATCCTTATCTGAGGACCCGCACTGGGAAGAGCCCTGGTGACCCACATTTCCCCTGACCCATGCTGAGAAGTCACCTGTCCCTTTCTCTGCCCGTGGCAATGATGTGAGGTGGGACTGAAGAACATGAGTGTCTGGCCATGGTCCCATCATTGTATTTGATCCCATCTCAGGTCATTGCCAGGGGCAGGAAAGGGACTCTCTCTCTCCCCCCCAAGGAGAAGAGTGTCTTCTCCAGGCTGGAGGAAATACATGGTTGGGAAGAGCCAGTCAGTGTTGTTGTAGTTTTCTCTGTATATCATTTGTTTTATCCCTTCTGTTATCAATATTGTTTCTGTTCCTAGTTGTTCTTATCTTGTTGCTGTTCCCAGTAAATTATTCTTATCCCAGCCCGGGATTTTTTCCTTTTGTACTTTCCATGGGAGACCGGAAGGCAGTGAGCAGTGACATGGTCTTTGCAGGAGCACAAAATTGGGGAATCCCATTCCTAAACCCCGGCCCATGGAAACCGAGCATCCCAGCTGGTCCCAGCCCTGGTTGCCCTGGCAGCAGCCTTGGGAGCGGGTCCCTGGCTGGGGGCTGTGGGAACCTCTTCACTCTGGTGTCCAAGAACAGCACCGGAGGGAAGGGCTGGAGCTGAGTTGGGGCAGGTTTAGGTTGGATGTCAGGAAAAGATTTTTCCTCCAGAGGCTGCTTGGGCACTGAACAGGCTCCCAGGGAAGGGTCATAGCTCCAGGGCTCTCAGAGCTCCAGCAGCGTTTGGACACCGCTGCCAGGCCCAGGCTGGACTGACCCAAGGGAGCTCCCATTCCTTGTGATGTCATGGTCAGCAATAAACTGAGGGAAAAGAAGGGCGATGGCAGTGGCGGTGAGGGCTGTGGATGTCTTTTATTGAGACATTTCTCATACCAAGCACAAAGTACATGTACTCCACCCTCTCCTGCCAGAAGGTGGCTGGACATTGTCCGCTGATGGGAAGTAGAGAATTGATCTCAGTTGTTATTTCTGTCCTTACACATGTGGCCTTTGCTTTTTGAGGCCCTTGCTGAGGAGGATGGTCACAGCACGGACATGCAGCAGGACAGTGACCAAACTGCCCGAGCACTCCGGCCTTGCACCCACAGAAGGGCTGGGAAGGGGAGTGTGGAGTTGGGAAGAGCAGATGTGGAAAGAGCCAGGGCCATTGTCCCTGTCTGTGCGAGCCTCTTTCCTTCACATCTGCAAAAGATCATTATTTTATTCAGATGTATAGGGAGCAAAGCTTTTGAAAGTCATTGAGATACTGAATAACGGCAGATACTCATGTAGAAATGCTGTGAGTAGTGATATTTGTTTGTGGAAATCATAACAGTAGGAATGTATTAAAAAAAATGGAAAAATGGAAAAAAAGGACACCAAGACTGAGATCAAAATAAGTTATATTCAGAAGGTTCTGCAGAAGAAAAGAGGCAGGTTTTTGCTTCTGAAATCCAGCCAGTGTTACTGAGACACGCAAAGCAGTCACATGGAGAGAGAGATTTTCCAGGGCAGAGGTTCCTCAGTCCCAACTCAAAGCTGAGACAGGGCGGAGAGAGAGCCTCTTTGTTTATTTCTTACTTTTTATACATTTGTGGGTCTGGCCAAAGATTGGCTTTTTTGGGGTTTCCACCCCTTAGCCTCAGTGGCCAGGCCAGTTGTCAGTTACAATTGTTTTCAGGTTAGAAATATGCAAACAAAGGACAGAGAATTAAAAACAAAAGATTTGTTTATGTTATATATGTGGGAAGAAGGTAGAACGGCTTCTAATATTGCAGTAACTAAAAGATCTGACTCCATTTTATGAAAGTTCAAAAGGCTATAAAAAACTCAGAAAAAACAGGGTAGCAAGCCAGCAGTTTCCTCATGGACTCCATGAGTTCCTTATTCCTCAGGCTGGAGATGAGGGGGTTCAGGGCTGGAGGCACCAGCGAGTACAGAACTGACAGGGCCGGATCCAGGGATGGGGAGGAGATGGAGGGGGGCTTCAGGTGGGCAAATAAACCACTGCTGACAAACAAGGACACCACAGCCAGGCAAGGGAGGCACATGGAAAAGGCTTTGTGTCCCAGGAGGCCCCACTTTGCCCAAATAGAGCCTTGCATCCATGAGATTCCCTGTTGTCACAATGCTCTGCTGGGTTCCATGGGGCTGTGCTGTGTCACAGTGGACACTGAGCTCCACGTGCCCTGGCACTATCCAAGTGGCACCTGGCTTCCATGAGGCCCCGCTGTGTTTGCAGTGGACACTTGGTTCCCCAAGATGTCCTTGTGTCACAGAGCTCTCCTGGTGCCATGAGGCCTGGCTGTGTTGATGCCTTCAAGAACCCAGAAATAAAGTAACAGCCTTGGAGAAAATATTATAGAGGAGGTAATAGAAAGGCTGATCTTTATTGGAGGCCTCCAAGGGGCAGATATGGAAAATGTCCACAAAACACCCAGCCCCTCAAAGGGTGAATAGAGTTCTATAAATTTAGCAGATTAGCATATTTGACAAAAATCACCAATTAGGAGCACAGGTGGTGAGGCATGACAAAATTCCTTGCAAGAGTCACTCTGTCCATGACTGGACACTTCAGGCACAGCAAGGAAGGAAAGCAACAACACAACCAAACAAAATCCAGGTAATCAAACCAGAAACAAACCGAGGACTGTCCTGGTGTGTGTGTGTGACAAGAGGACAGTGAGGGCAAGGATAAAAGGAACACGGCCTAAAGCATCATAGAGCTCCAACTTAACAGGACTTGACTTATACCCTAACCTGAACTTACACCTTCAACTTCACAATTTAGCAAAAGAACAGCACTTGACAGTATTTACTCGAACTTAGAAACTATGACTCAACCATTTGCAGAGGAATAGTATTTAACTTAGTTTATAACTTTCATTAAACCTGGAATTATGGTAAGGCACTTCACAAAGCACTGACCCAGAACACTCTGAACCCTGCAATTTCAAGTTATCCAGATTTTGACAAGAGGAAGTCAGGAGAAGGGAGAGAGAGAGAGAGATGCACAAGTCAGGGCCTTGGATCCAGCGCCATCTCAGCTGCTGTGAGCTCCGGGATCGTGGGATCTGTCAGTGTCACAGCCGTGTCACAGCCTCACCTGCTCTGACCCCTCTCACAGGTGTGACGTTTTCAGGTCTCACAGGTTTTTAGGGTGCCAGGGGCTTGGCAGCCACTTTGGGGCTGCACCAGAGGCTGCAGTGGCTGGGGCCGGGGCAGTGACCATCCCAAAACCACCTCAGAAACCTGGGATGCACCAAAATCCCTTCAAGAACATGGAATACCCAAAAACTCACTCAAGAATGGGTTCCCCTTCCCTTCATCATCCCAAACCTTTGGCTGTCTCATTCCAGACTTCACCACACCCTCCCAATCCCCTCCCAAACCCATCCCAGCTCTCCTGGACATCAAGACCCCTTCCCAAGCCCTATTTCTCCCATCCCACCCCTCCCAATCCCCATCCCACCCATCCTGCCCCACCCAATGCTCACCTCACCCCTCCTGATCTGCATCCCACTTTGCCCAACCCCTTTCCAACCCCATTCCATGCTTGAGGGGCTGAGGATTTGAGTAATTTTGCGGTGGGATTGAGTAGTTTTCAGTGGCAATGAGTGTTTTTGAGGTGACAGATCAAACCCTCTTGTCTCTTTGAGCAATAAGAAATGGAGACAACCACACCAAATACCCCCAAATCCTCCCAAGTATCATCTGGAATCCCAGATTCTTTTGAAACACAAGGAAAAAGTGAGGCTTCAGATGCCTTTGATGAATTTGATGATTTTCAGCCCAATTTTGCTGGTTTTAAAGGGATGAAGATGAACCAAAAGAATATTAGGAACCACCAAACTAAAGGACCACCAGCCCAGTGTCTTCCCAATGTGGGTCCCCTGATGGGGGATGGAGTTGGAGCACTGCAGGAAGCTCTTCCCCACAGTTGGGGCACTTGCAGGGCTTCCCTTACTGGTGCCTCCGTTGGTGTTGGGACAAGGTAGAGCTGCGTGAGAAGCTCTTCCCACACTGGGGACACTCGTAGGGCCTCTCCCCTGTGTGGATGCGCCGGTGGGTGATGAGGGTGGAGTTTTGCTTGAAGCCCTTCCTGCAGTCAGGGCAGCGGAAGGGCCTCTCCTCTGTGTGAATCTGCTGGTGCACGAGGAGATTGGAGCTGGTCTGAAACCTCTTCCCACACTCGGGACACTCGTAGGGCCTCTCCCTGGTGTGGATCATCTGGTGGATGATCAGCAGGGACCTCTGGTTGAAGCCCTTCCCACATTCCCCACACTTGTATGGCCTCTCCTCAGCGTGGATGTTCCGGTGGCGGATCAAGTGGGAGCGCTGGCTGAAGCTCTTCCCACACTGCTCACACTGGTAGGGCCGTTCCCTGCTGTGGACCCTCTGGTGGCGGAACAGGCTGGTTCTCTGGCTGAAGCTCATCCCACATTCCCCACATTCGTAGGGCCTTTCTCCAGTGTGGATGCGCCGGTGGCTGATGAGGTGGGAGTTGTGCTTGAAGCCCTTCCTGCAGTCGGGGCAGCGGAAGGGCCTCTCCTCTGTGTGAATCCGCTGGTGCTTGAGGAGATCTGAGCTGGTCTGAAACCTCTTCCTACACACGTGACACTCATAGGGCCTGTCCCCAGTGTGGATGCGCCGGTGCCTGATGAAGGTGGAGTTGTACTTGAAGTCCTTCCCGCAGTCAGGGCAGCAGAAGAGCCTCTCCTCTGTGTGAATCCGCTGGTGTTTGATCAGGAGGGAGTTCCAGCTGAAGCTCTCCCCATACTCCAAGCACTTGTAGGGCTTCTCCCTGTCATGATGCTGCTCATGGACCACCAGCTCCGAGACCTGGCTGAAGCTCCGTCCACCTTCCTGGCACAGGGTGGGTCTTTCCTCCTCAGAGCACCCTGGGATGGGTTTGGAGCCCCTCCTCCTGCAGGATCTCTGAGGCTTTTCCTCCCTTTTGGATTCATGTCCTCTGGAGCTGCTCAAAATGGCCTCTTCCATGAGGTTCTGCAGTGGGGATTTGTCCTCCCTGGTCTCCATCCTCAGCTCCTTGTCTAGAGGAGGAAGGACAAGGACAGGATGGGATTTGCCTCCCTGCCACAGGGAAGGGGAAGGAGATTTCCCCCAATGCATCCCTGGCAGGACGGCATCGGCAGCGGGGCTGTCCTGCAGCCAGAGGCCATGCGGGGCTGGGAGATGGAGCAGGAGAGAGGGGGAAAGAGGCACTGACTTCCTCCTCACCTGCCTGCCTGTCCTGGGGCATCTTCCTCTTCCTTGCAGCCTCCTCCTCCATCCAGCCAAGGTTTGGAAATGAGAAATCCTGATTTCGGTTAAAACAAGGGATGAGCCCGTTGAATTTGAAGGTCCCCTCAAGTCCCAAGTCCATCTCTAGAAGTCACCGGCCATCTGGGGTCCAGAAAAACCTCCCAACAAAATGTTTCAGCCCTGAAAATGCCTCCTAGGAATTCTCTGTCTCTGGTCTTCCCCCTTTGGTCCTAAGGGCTTCCCCCCTGTCCCAGCTGCTGGGGGTCACACTCGTACTCGGGGTCCTGCATCTATTTGGTCACTGCCCTCCCCAGGCTGCTGGGAGTCCCAGGAATACAAAGTTTCCCCCTTTTCCACCTCCCCACTCAGGGATGCTGGGGTTTGGGGGTCCCTTGGGTCCCTTCTCCCCTCATTCTCTGCTTCGGGGTGCAGGGGCTCCAAGGAGTCCCCCCCTGCCCCTCTCCAGGCTGTTGAGGGTCCCGCCAATCGCGGTGCTCCCCCCTCTCTGGGCTCCCCACTTTGGGCTCCTGGGGGACACAGGGCTCTGCTCCTCCAGCCTTGCTGGGGACCCTGGCTGGGGACTTCCAGCCCTTGGGGCTCCTCTCGGCAGATTTGGGCTGGAGGAACGCAGAGAGGGGTGGGGGATCCCAGGAGTGGCATCACTGGGAGTGACTGGTTTGTACTGAGCTAACTGGAGCCTTACTGGGGCAACTGGAACTGACTGGGAATGGCTGTGAGCATGCTGAGGGCAACTGGGATATTCTGGGGAGTGTCTGTGTCCATAACGGGGGGACTGGAACCACACTGGGAACAGCTGGGACCATGCTGGGGACAACTGGGACACCACACTGGGGGCAACTGGGAGTGAGTGGGAGTGACTGGGTCTACACTGAGGGCAACTGGGCAGGACTGGGAGGGACTGGGATCACCTGTGGAGTGACTGGGACTATACTAGGGGTAACTGGGTACAACAGGGACCATGCTGGGGGCAACTGGGATCACCGTGGGAGAGGCTGGGTCCTGCTCGGGGACACTGGGATCATACACGATCATTCTTGGAGCAACTGGAACTGCACTGAGGGTGACTGGGAGTGGCTGGGAGTAACTGGGATCAGGCTGGAATCAACTGAGTGCAACTGGGAGAGGCTGGGAACATGCTGCGTGCAACTGAGATACACTGGGAGAGACTGAAACCACAGTGGGAGTAAATGGGTAACTGGAACCACGCTAGATGATAATGGGAGTAGCTGTGCCCATGCTGGGGTCATACTGGCATCCTACTGGAACCAGATTGGGAGTGACTGGAAAGGTGCTGCCAGTGACTGGAACCATGCTGGAGGTGACTGGGAGCAACTGGGCCCATACTGGAAGTGACAGGGAGTCACTCTGGGCATGACTGGAATAACACTGGGAGTATCTGGGAGAGCTTGGAGTCATACTGGGGGTGACTGGAATGAAACTGGAGGTGACTGGGTCCTACTGGGATCATCCTGGGAGCCACTGAGATTACAGCAGGTCTGAATGGATCCTGACTGGAGGTTACTGGGAGCTACTGGGAGGAAAATGTGGACACATTGGGAGCAACTGGGATCAGCTGGAAGGTGCTGGAACCATGCTGAGAGGACTGAGACCACAACTGGGGAAACTGGGATCATAGTGGGAGCAATTGGGACCACGCTTTGGGCAGCTGCCAGAAATTGGGATCATGCTGGAGGCAACTGGGTGTAACTGGGAATTATGGGGATTGCTCTGAGGTAACCAGAACCTTACTAGGGTACCTGGGATATACTGGGAGTGTCTGGAACCATACTGGGGGAACTGGAACCATACTGGGAACAGCTGGGACCACACTGGGGACAACTGGGAGTGAGTGGGACGATGCTGAGAGGGACTGGGCCTATTCAAGGGACAACTGGGATCATACTGGGAGGAACTGGGAACAACTGGAACTATTCTGGCAGCAACCGGGATTATACTGGGATCACAGTGGGAGACGCTGGGTCCATGCTGGGTGAGACTGAGGGTGAGTGGACTCATACTGGGATTGACTGGGAGTGGCTGTGAGCAACTGGAACCACCCTGAAAGCAACTTGAAAAAACTGTGGTGACTGGGAGCATGCTGGGGGTCACTGGGTTATACTGGGAGAGACAGGGAGCCATGAGGATCATACTAGAGGCTGCTGGGGTCATACTGGTACTGACAGGGAGCAACTGGAATCACATTGGGGGCCACTGGCGTCATACTGGGAGTGGCTACAATCATACTGGGATTATAGTGGGTGTGATTGGACCCTGACTGGGGGTTACTGGAAGCTACCAGGCCCATGCTGGGAGCCAACTGTGCTCACACTGGGAGAAACTGGGAGCAACTGAGAATGACAGGGTGCATGCTGGTGACAACTGGGATGTACTGGCAGTGACTGGGATAAAACTGGGGGCAACTGAACCATGCTGAGGTAACTGGGAGTGCCTGGCAATGACTATGAGAATGTTCAGGGCAGCTGGGATATACTGGGAGTGCCTGAGGCCATGCAGGTGGTGACTGGGACCACACTGGGAGCCACTGGGAACGTGCTGGGGGGAACTGGGACCATGCTGGGGGAAACTGAGGGCAATTGTGAGTGATTGAGGCTCCGCTGGGAGAGACTGGCATCATACTGGGAGTGACTGGGGCTATACTAGGGTAACTGGGAGAACTGGGAGCACACTGAATAAAAGTGGGTGCAACTGGGAGAAACTGGGACTGTGCTGGGGTAAACTGCACCATAATAGGGAATGACTGGGCTCATACTGGGAGTGCCCAGGCAACTGGAACCACACAGGGGTGCGGGGTTTGGGGGTGGTTACTAACAAACCCACTTCCCCCAAAAAAAAAAACAAAAAAAACAAACAAAAACACACACACACACACACAAAAAAAAAAAAAAAACCAAAACACCACCAAAAACCAAAGACACCCCAAAAAACAACACCCCCCCCCGAAAACCAAAACAAACAGAAAAAACCCCAACAAACCAAACAACCACACCAACAGAAAGCCAAACATCCCAGTCAACCAAAGAAAAAAAAAACACCAAAAAACCAAATCAAAACACTTTGGTGACACAAGTATTGCTATACAGCATTTACTTCTACTATGTGTTAACCTGATTCCTCAAAATTGTCCCCTTCTTTTCCTAGAAATAGCTCAGAGAACACAAACCTCTCCTCCTCTGTACTCCATTTCGTAATTCGGATGAGTTAACAGGATTAAGGATTTATTGGCTTCGCTTTTGCTCAAAGATACCAAAGAAGAGAAAAATATGAAAACAAAATTCTAATTATTTCTAATTAAAACCTACTAATTAAAAATTCCACAGAATTTTTAATTCTGACACATTTAATGATTTTTATTTTCATTTATCCCCAACATTCTGAGAAAATCACTCTTCTCAGGTGAAGCCTAAGGGAAACAGTTTCTGAAAATTTGCTTTCAATGATATTCGTCCACCTCACAATCCTTGTTATGCACAAGGAGGGGGCAACTGGGCTCATCCTGGGAGCAGCCACTTCCAGCACCGGGACCCCCAAAAACACCTCCCGGGGAGCCCCCGATGTCCCCCCGAGGGGAATCTGCGGCTCGGCTTTGGAGCCCTGCAAGCTCCAAACATCCCCCCAAAAACCACCCCAAACCCAGGGAGCCCCGGGATATTTGGGGCGAGCTCCCCCTCCCCGGGCACCTGCGGGATGGGGGACGATGGTCCCGGGGGTTCCGCGGCTTCAGGGGGCTCTGGAGCCGCCCGCTCCCTCCTCTCCTCTCCTTCCCGCTGCTTCCTGCTTCCTGCTGCCGCTCCGCCTCTTCCTCGCTCCCTCCTCCTCCTCCCCCGTTCCCTGAACCCCTAGCAGCCCGTGGGAGCAGCGGGGATGGAGCCGGGACAGGTTGGAATGAGAGAGGGGTGAGGGGGGATGCCAGCAGTGGGAGTGACTGGGCTGTACTGGGATCATACTGGGATCATACTGGGATCATACTGGGATCGTGTGGGAACAGCGCGATGGTTCCAGCGCTGGGGCTGGGGGCGCTCCTGGGGGGGCGAGGGGGGAGTGGGTCCCCCCGGCACCGGGACCCTGAACCGCCATTCCCGGCACCGGGACCCCCCTGCTCCCTTTTTCCTGCACAGGGACACCACCCCCCAGTTCCTATTTCCAGACATCAGAACCCCCCCGCTCCCCTATTCTCGGCCATCCAATGGCTCCTAGCCTCCAATCTTCCCGTGTGCTTCACCCTGCGATGCCCTGGAATGCCTTGGAACCCCATTCCTGCCGTTCCCAGCCCCCAGCCCCACCTTTCTTCAAAACCAGAGACCCCTCCAAACTCCCCCTTCCCAAACATTCCACCTGGTCCCCCCTTCTTGGGAAACCCTGGAATCCCCTTTCTTGGCATCAAGGACCCCCTGGAACTCCCTTCTACCTCTCCAAGTCCCTGCCCCCCCGTTTCCCTGACCCTGAGACCTCCCTGCACCCCCATTCCTGAGAACCGAGATGCTTTTTTACCCCTTTGCCTGGCACTGAGACCCCCCTGCACCCCCTTACCCGGTACCAACACAACCTAATCCCGGGCACCCCGCCTCTCCCAGCCCCCAGACCCACCCTTTTCCCTGATCCTGGGACCCCTGAGCCCCCACTCCTGCATTTCCCAGCCCCTCCTTTCCTCACTCTGAGGAGCCCCGGTGGTGCCTTAAGTTTTAGGTTTCATGTTTTTCAGATTCTGTGCTGCCTTGGTGTGGAACTCTGAGCTTCCTATTCAGTAAGTTCTCTTCACAGGGCAGGTAGACAAAACAAATCCTTCTCCAGCTTGAGACCAAGGACAACCCTTACAAGCTTCAGGCCCAAAAAGGAAACAACAGGGAACTGAAGAGAGCAAATGAGGAGGATGCGACTTCAGACCCTGAAGCTGAAATTGGACAATTAACCCTGATATGAAAATGGACCAAAAACTTATCAAAGTGTGAAACCTCATGGCTGGTCATCCATTTTGTGACCATTTTGTGTTCATCTTGGGTGTAGCCCTGGCCAGACTCTTGCTCTGCCCAAGGTGTATCCTTTTAAGGCCTTTTAATGAATAATTACTTTATTCTTTTAGCTCTGTCTAGTCTCTGTTCCAGGTCAGCCTCCTCAAGGCATCACTGGCACCCCCTTTCCTGGGCACAGGATTCCCTGGACACCCCATCCCCCCTCTCCCAGTCCCTGCACCCCCTTTCCTTGACTCTGAGCCCCTGAACCTCCTTCCCAGCTCAGCCAGTTCTTCCAGTCTCCCCTTTCCTTGACCTATAACCCCCCTGGATCCCCAAACTCCCACTTTCAGTCCCCCAGCTCCCCCAAATCACCGTGTCCCCGCAGTTCTCCACTCACTGCAGTCCCTGGAAGTGGCGGTGTTGGAGCCCAGCCTGGGGGTCCCCCAGTCCTTGATTGTGGGGACGTGGACGGGACCCCCTGTGAGCGCTGGGACAGCGAGCGGGGCCAGATGGAGCCACAGACACCGGGGATGGCAGCGGGAGCTGAGCTGGGATATTGGGACAGGCAGAGCTGGGATATTGGGACAGCCAGAGCTGGGATATTGGGATGGGCGGAGCTGGGACATTGGGACAGCCAGAGCTCAGATATTGGGATAGGCAGAGCTGGGATATTGGGATAGGCAGAGCTGGGATATTGGGACAGGCAGAGCTGGGATATTGGGACAGGCAGAGCTGGGATATTGGGACAGGCAGAGCTGGAATATTGGAATAGGCAGAGCTGGGATATTGGGACAGGCAGAGCTGGAATATTGGGATAGGCAGAGCTGGGATATTGGGATAGGCAGAGCTGGGATATTGGGACAGGCAGACCCAGGATATTGAGATAGTGTCCTAGGGTGACTTCATGATGCTTGTGTCCTGAGTCCTCTGTTCTGTTTGTGCTGTTTGTTGAGTTCTGTGCTTTTAAGACTGGTTCTAAGAGCAAGGAGAAGCGCAGAGTTTGATTTGAGAAAAATACCTGACTCCTTCACATTCTTCTCCGGACAGGGTGTTCAGCGGAGGCTTGGAGAGACTGCAGGAGAGATCTTTTTGCTTTTAGTTAGTTTCAGCTAGCTAGGGCAGAGAAGTTCCCTGGACTGTATTTTCTTTTTTTTTTTTTTCTCCTGGGACTGTTTAAACCTGCTCTGGACTGGAAAAACCCAGGGAGCACTGGGGGCTTGCACCTGCAGCCCACCAGGGCCTGGACCTTGGCATTTTCCAGCAGTATGGACTGGGACTGATGAGAGACTGAGAGAGAGCCGAGGTACATCCACGGCAAGAACCTTCTCAATTTGCCATCTCACTCCAGAACGAGAGGTTTTATTGTTTCATATTATTCATTCTTTGTACTTGTATGCACTTTCTTTGTTAAGTAAAATAGTTTTTTCCACTTTTCTCCAAGGAAATTCTTTACCGGAGCAGTTGGGGGGAGGGGCCATTTGAGTTTGCTCCCCAGAGGGATCCCATTCAGGGGTTTTCTCCCAAATTTGCCCTAAACCAGGATAGATAGCCACACCCGACTCAAGGAGAGGAACTGGCACGTGGCTGGCAGTGACCTGGAGATGGGGCCGGTACACCCAGAAGAGGGGGGAGTGGGGGGAGCTGGGGGCTGGGCTGGGATCTGTGGGAATGGAGGACTCTGAGGGGCTGGGATGGGATCTCTAGGGATGGGGGGGATCTGTGGGGCTGGAATGGGAATCCAGGGAACTCCCAGAGGCTCTGTGGGGCTGGGGCACGACTCCTGGGTTCCTTCTCTCCTCATTCCCAGGTCTCCACATGGTGCAGGTGGTTTCCAGCTGTCACCTCCTGTCCCGCAGAGAATCCATGGATCCCATGGTGCAGCTACGACGGGTGGGATTTCATCTCCTTCCAGCTGCGATCCGGGAGCTTTGCAGTGTCCGACGGTGCCACCTGGATCACCCCGAGGTGCTGGGAATCCAAAGGGATCATGGTGGAGCAGATGAAGCTTTACCTGGGACACACCAGTGTGAAGGGCCCCAAAATACATCAGATATGGTTGGGATGCTGTGGAGCACAAAGGTGGGTGTGGGAGGGGAATTTCTATGGGAATGTGGGATTCAGAAATGGGGGGACTTGGGAAGGCAGGAATTCCCATGGGATTTCCATAGCTGGATCTCACTCTCATCCCAGTCAGGTGAGAATTCCATGGATGGCTCTCCCCACTACCAACTGCCATGGAAATTCCATGGGGAAATGATTTGAATCGATGACCAATCCAATGACAGCAGTGAAATGAGAAGCAATCCCTGCTGGGATTGCACAGGACACAAACGCCAATCCTTTCCCCAGGCCGGCTCTGTTGTGCCCGTGGCAGCACCAGGGGAGTGCCCTGTCCCTGCCCTGAGCCCAGCAGGAGCCTTTCCTCGGGTGTTCCCTGCCCTGCCCGGGGCAGGAGGGCACTGCCAGAGTGGCTTTGGTGGCCCTGGGCACCCAGCCGGGCTCCAGCCACTGCAGGTGGCTCCTTGGGAATGTTCCAGAGCAAAGCTTCAAGCAAACAACAGTTTGTGGAGGGGATTCTCCCCCTTGGCCTGTGCTGGGAGCCCAAGGGCAACAGCCCAGGAACAACAGCCCAAAGTGCTGGAGCTCAGTGTCCCTGGGCCAGGCCGTGTTCCCTGGCTGTCCCCTGTCTCTCAGCTGTCCCTCGGCTGTTCCCTGTCCCTCAGCTGTCCCCTGTCCCTAGGATCTGTGGGGCCAGGGGTGGCAGCAGGACCCGGGGCAGCCCTGGGGGAGAACAACCCTGAGCCCCAGCTGGGCCAGTTCCCCCAGGCGAGCCCAGGTCACTCCCAGCATGGGCCCTGTGTCTCCCAGTCACCTCCAGTATGATCCCATTCACTCCCACTATGGCTCCAGTCCTTCCCAGTTTGATTCTAGTATGATCCCAGTCACTCCTAGTATGGTGCCATTTGTCTCCAGCATGGTCCCAGTTGCACCCAGTTACCCAGTAAGGTTCCAATCACTCCCAGATACTCCCAGTATTATTCCTGTGACTGCCTTTATGGTTCCTCTGTGATCCCAGTCACTCCTGGTCTCTGCCAGGAAATCCCAGTTTGTTTCCACTCACTCCCATTTGCTCCTAGTAGCTTCCAACATGATTTCCTGCTCAGAGCCACTCCCAGTCAACTCCAGCATGATTCCAGTCTCTCCTTGTATATCCCAGTTTCCTTTTCCTCAACACTGCCCTCAGCCTGCACCCAGTCACTCCCAGTATGATCCCAGAATGACCCCAGTCACCCGCAGTGTGGTGCCAGTTGCTCCCAGTATGATCCCAGTTGTCCCCAGCATGGTCCCATTTCCTCCCAGTGTAATCCCAGTTGCATAGATCCAGTCACTCCCAGTATGATGCTATTCTGAAGCCATCATGGTCCCAGTTGCCCCCAGTATTGTCTCAGTAGCTCCCAGTTCCTCCCAGTCTGATCCCAGTTGCTCTCAGTGGCCCTAACATAGACCCAGTCATTTCAAGTATGATCCCAGTATGAGTCACTATGATCCCAGTCTCCCCTGCGTGGTCCCAGTCAAACCCAGTTGCCCCCAGTATAGACCCAGTCACTTCCAGTCCCTCTCAGTGTGTTCCCAGTCACTCCCAGTATGGTCACAGACACTCTCAGTATATCCCAGTTGCCCTCAGCATACTCATTCCCAGTCACATCCACTTATCCTAGTAAGTTCCACTTTCCACCAGTATGATCCCAGTCACTCTCAGTCTAATGCCAGTATATCCCAGTTGGTCCCATGGTGATCCCTGTTCCCCAGTTCTGGTCCTGCTGGGTCCCAGTGTGCTCTGATCCTGCTCCCAGTGCATGCCAGTCCCAGGCCCGGTGTATCCCGGTGTATCCAGTAGGATTCCTGCCCGACCCAAGCACTGCACTTACGGCTCCAGCATTGCTTTCCAACAAAAACAGAGGACGGCAAACTGTGTGTAGCTCATGGTATTTTACAGTGTCTAAAACTTGCCAAGTCATGGATATTAGAGATAAGATCCATCTGGAATTAATGGGAAGGAGAAGTAGTGCAAGATGGAAAAGGGTAGTATAGAAATAAACAGAGGGAAACATTTTGGTTTATTTCTTTTCATTTTCATTTCACTTCTGGAAAGCTGTTTCAGTTTTCCAGGAATCTTCTCCCCAGTCCTGTCTGCTCTTTTCAAGAACCTTTCCTGGAGAATGAGATGCAGCGTCTGTCACAAGATGTGCCACTAACGGCAGCTTATCTTGGCTTTCTACACCGTGTGTGCAGCACAACCCTTGCAGCAAAGCAAGATAAATGTATGGAGAACTTTACAACTTGTTCTTTCTTTTCCTTGTGGACTGGGGACTTGTGCCATTGGTAAGGTTTTCATTGTTACTGTTCTACCCTAAGAAAACATGATGGGGTACCAGGAATTGTTAGGGGATACAAGCCTGGCTGAATGCAGAGAAGGAATATCCAGAGGCTGCAGCCTGGAGTGGAGTTGTGTGAAAATCATTCCAACATCTCCATGGGCGCCTGGAAAGTAATCTAGAGAATGAAAATGGACTGACAGAGAGAGTTTGTTTCTGTGTTCAGTTCAGATGATTCTACATCTCTTGCATTGATATAAATCAAGAGTACAATCAGTTCATGAGAAGCACCAGAACAAGCTGAACGTCTCCAAGGAGGTGACTGAAAGAATCTGAAAAGGAAAAATGCAGGGAATGACTGGGTGAACTTGGTCTGTAAGAATGGTTATTTTTTCTAATAATTTCTAATCCATTCCCTCTGCTTTTGTCTTTCTGCAAAAGGCCATTTTCATCCCCGACGCCTCATGAAATGAGAAGCCTGAGCTTGTGGAACTGCCTGAAAGATGCCCTGTTCCTCTGCAGGGACACTCAGTCTGAAACAGGAGTCTGAGTTCTCTCTGGGGAAGCCTCCTACGAGCTGGAATTTGTTTCATGCTGGGAGAGGAGGAGGTGAGGGAGAATGATGGGTGCTGTGTGGCAGGAGACAATTTCTGTGATGGTCTCTTGTCAGTTGATTTTATTTCAGCAGCAGCAACAGGGCTGTGATTGAGTGCTGCAAATGTGACCTGTGTGGTTTTAATTCTCCTTTACTTTGTGCTCCGGGACTTGTGAACATTTGGGGATCTGCTACTCATGATGCCAGAGTTTCCTGTCATGAAAGCACTCTGGGTGGCATTGATCATAAAAGGCAATGGCAGTTTTACAGATAAAAGTCAAATGGCAACCAGAGGAGGGACAAGAGCAGACAGGATCTACAATTCTCAAGGCAAAGGCAGCAGCAGCCTCCTGCTGTCACCTCAGGGTGAGTAAAACTGTGCTGAAAACAGCACTGGAACCCGATCCTTTCTTTCTCTGGAGGCTGGCTCAGGGCAGCACAGCCGGGCCCTGAGGAATCAGGGCTGTTTGTGGGTGATTGTTGCTCCACTCCAGCATTCAGCTGGAAAAAGCCCTTGGAAGGCGAGGCAGGAGCAGGTGGGAAGGGGCCGGCGCTGCTGCTGCTCCTGCCCGGGAGCCCCGGCTGGGCCGGGCCGGCGCCCGCTGCGCTGCGGCTCCTGCTGCTGCCAGAGCCGGGCGGGACTCGGGGACAGGGAATGGACACGGGGGGGACAGCAAAGGCCTGGGGGGCTGCAGGGATGTTGGCGCTGGGGCCAGCGCCAGCACACAGGTTCAGCCGCAATGAACCCCGAGGGAAACGCTGGGGAAAGGCTCCATTTCAGCCTTTCTTTACTCATGGCTGGGAAGGGACCGAAATGAAAGGAGAACAAGCAGGGCCCGACCCCTTCGCCTGTGGGAGGAGCCCGTGCCTGGGGCTGTGAGGGGCCTTGAGTTATGAGGGACCATGAAGGAGCGTGGAGGTTGTAAGGAAAAGTGAGGGGTCATGAAAGACTGTGAGAGGCCAGGAGGAGCCGTGAGGGCTGTGAGACACCATGAGGGCTGTGAGGGTAAATGAAGAGCCATGAAGGCCCATGAGGGGCCATGAGGAGCTAGCAGAGGTTCTGTGGGGCCATGAAGGGCTGTGAGGGGCCATGAGGAGCCTCAGCCCTGGCAGGAGTTGGGTCCCACCATGTCCCCAGCACAGGGCAGCCGTGAGGGGCAGAGAGTGCAGACGTGGCAGCAGAGAGGGCTTGGGGCACCTCTGGGAGGGGATGAGACCCTTCCCCAGCTCCAAACCACACCAAACCCACAATGAACAGGATTTTCCATCTTTAGAATCCACTGGCAACTTGGAGTCAATTGCACAGTTTAATCCTGGTGGGAAAAGCAAGGGGATTTTCCAGTGAGTGAAATCCAGCCATTGTTAATAATGTCTAAGATTTCAAAGTCTTGCCAACGAAAAGTAATACTAATAAATAACAAGAACAAGAAATAAACTCCCAAATCCCAACACCCAGCACCACACCAAAATGACAAACCTCATTTTTCTTTACTATCATAAGGTTCATGAAAACAAATTCTATTAACTTTCTCCACCTCACATCTTCCCCACCAGATAAATGAGGCCTTTTGCAGTGTTTAATACAGGTTACAATTGAGGGCTGGAGGGAAGAACAGGGAGACACTACCAATTTCCATGTCATACCCAGCAGGCCAGCTCCAAAGTGGAGAGAATAAAATGGAATGGGGACGGGGGTTGGTCAGATGTTCCTCTAAAGGATTGCAAAATCATCTCCAAGTGAACAGGAGGGGAAAATAAATCCCTATAAACCACCCTGTGTGTTCAGGGACTCAGCTGTGAGGAGCTGGACATGGACAGAGGCATCTGGAACAGTTCTTTCCTCAGGATGAGCTCTCCAGCCAGGCCCTGAAGTCAATCAAGTGCTTTCCCAGAGGATTCCATGGTTGCCAACCACCTCTCCAGATGTGGCTCATAGGAGCACAGAACCATTTTCAAGGTCAGGAGAGCAGAAAAATTGACAAGAACTGCCCAATTCAGAGCTCTGTTTAAAAACCTGAAAAATTAAAAATCAGTTGAACTCTGAAGCCCAGCTCTGGGCCCTGGAATCTAAAGGAAAACTGGAAAGGCTTTTTACAAGGACTGACACTGAAGAGCTAACAGATGAATGTGTGTGGCATTTTGAGAGGCTTCCAATTTTCTACATTTTTCCTTGAACTGTTGAATTTGACCTTATCTTTGCCTTCTCTTGCACTAAAGGAGCCTCATTTTACCAGCCAGGAAGGCAAAGCTCATTCCTGGCCCTGGCTGCTGCTGTCCATGCAGCATTTCCATCCCTCCCGTGGCCTCTTCCCTCAGGGTCCCCAGCAGCAGCTGCTGGAGCAGCACATGGAAGCTGCAGATGGATCTGCTGCCCACCCCAGCCTGAAGCTACACAAGGATCCTGCTGACAGGAACCCCAATATTCCCTCCCAGGGGCCCTGCAAACACCTCCCCATCTGTTCTGTCTGCTCCATGCAGACATTGCAGGGAACATCCTGTCTCTCCTTTGGGGCAAGGCCAGGACCCCAAATTCACATTCAAAATGCTGGATTCTGGCCCATTTCTGTGTCTGGTGAGATGGAGCTGCAGCATTATCCAGAGAAACTCACTGTACTTCATACTCCAGCTTGAAAACCCAACCCTTGGAAAGGATTTTTATAAGGACCACAACTGATAGTCCAAATAAGATTAATTTTAAACTGTTACCCTTCATTCTCTGTGGTAGATTCTTCTATGCCATAAAACACAGCTTCAATCAGACTGCAAGTACTGGGTCTGAAGCCTGCAGTAACAGAACAAAACAAAGCCAGACAGATTTCCTTATGAAAACTGAAAGACATAAAAATAGTAGATGTGTTTTTCTCTTCAAGATGTTTTTGCGGGAAACATAACACATAAGGCAAATTCACCCTATGTGAGTGTTTTGAAAAATGGCAAGCAGGGGTTATTTTTTGAGGAAGGATAATTCTACTCAAAGTTGAAGATAAATTGAACTTAGCATTAAAACCTGTCCATGGTGCTTGCACAGGGTCTTTGCCAGCTCCTTGTGGTCTGTGAGGAGCAACTGGAGAGCAAGAGCTGGCACAGAGGAGGCAGGACAAGTGGTTGCAGAGGAGATGCAGGACTTGAGGACAGCTTTTTGTTGTGCTAGCTAGGATTTTTTTAATAAAAACTGCATTAAACCTCAACTCCCTTGCAAGTTTCCCTTTCTTCCAGGTGTGATTCAGGTGCCTGGAGCAATGTGATGGGGAGTGGACCCAGTGTGGCCAAGAGCTGAGCCCCAGCAGAGCCCTGGCAGAGCCCAGAGCAGCCTCAGCACCCCCAGAGCCCGGCTGGAAGGAGGCACTTGGAGCAGGAAGTGGCAGCAGCCCGGCACTGGATGCCTCTTCCTGGGACAGGACTCATCAGCCCATCCCTGAGCCAAATTGGGCGTGGGCTGCTCCCGAGGGGAATGGTGGCCCTGCTGTGGAATGCACAGCCTGGGGGGATTTGGCCATCCCGAGTCTGGGCAGGAGCAGAGCAGGGAGAACAGTGCAGTGGTGGTGTCACTGCTGAGGCCGCCTGCCCTTCTGCCAGCCCTCTTGTGGCTCCTGGGGGAGCTCGGAGTGCGTAATCCCTGTGGGCAGAGGGGCAGAGAGCCAGGCTGCTCCACAGCCTGTGGACATCCTTTAAATAACACAGCAACTGAAAAATCTGTCCAGGGTGTGAGCAGCTTCAGCTCAGAAACATGTTTTTGTTTGTAATAATAGATTAGTACTAAATAAATAAATTAGATCAATTTCATTTGTAATTCAGGTGTGTTTTATCCTTTTCCCAGGTTCTGGTCCCCTTCCTCCAGGGTAATTCCCTTTTCTCGTCCACTTTCTAATAGTTAGAAGGGAGTTAAGTGCACCAGAAAAGGCAACAGCTCCTGTTTCAAAGGGAAGCAGCCACCACTCCAGGGAACCTGAACTGGCCCCAGGCACATGTGTGCATTTGAAAGGTGAGCAGGTGTTGGGACAGAGATCTTGCACAACTGCCAAGGCTGTGAGAAACCCACAAGTGGCAAAGTATCATTTTGGGTCAACTCCTACTGAAATTCCATTCCCCCACACCCTCCAAAAGGGCTGGGCTCTGGCAGGGTTCAGTTTTGAGTGCCTTTTGCTCCCTGGCATGTAAGTGATCATATGAACTATTGTACTGATCGATTGGGGTATGGCTGCTGAAGGAGGAGGGGGAATCTCAGGAGACAGGAAAGTCTCTTCTTCTCCTTTCTCCGTCCAAAATCCCCTCTTCAAAGAGAAATGCCTGTGCTGGGTTTACATGGGACCCCTTCCCTCAGCCCAGTGCCTGACTCACTGTGTGCTCTGTAGGAGCCAAACCCAGAGGGGTCCCAATATCAGCCTTGCCCTTCACAGCCTACCTTCCCCTTACCTCGCCTTGCAGACCCATCTCTTGCCTTGCCCATCCCTTCCTCTGCCCTGTCTTGCCTTGCCTACCTCTCCCTTCTCTTCCCTTGCAGACCCTCCTTTTTTTGCCCCCACTGACTTCCTTGTCCTGCCTACCCCTTCCTCTCCTTGCCTGCTCTACCCAAACCTGGCCTGGCCTTGCCTTCCTCTCCCTTGCCTTGCCTGGCATGAACCTGCCTTGTTGTGCCTTGTGCACACCTCCCTTGCCTTGCACTGCCTCCCCCTCCCTTGCCTCACCTGCCCCTCACTCCCTCCCATGGATAACTGTGAAAGTTGTGTTGCCTTGTTCCTGGAGTTCCTGGTGGGATTGATGAGTTAGGATGTTGAACCAACTGATTGATGGGCTGTGTCCTGCTGCAGGATTTACCTCTGCTGTTGCTAAACTGCCTTTTTCCCTTGCTTGCCATCTAAGACATCTCCTTTTTCAGGGATGTGCCTTTCTCATTCAGACCGTGCAGATTCCAAGGACTGTTTGGTCTCAAAGGAATGTCTCTCCATTTGATTCTCTTTGCATTGACAAGTAACCTGGGAACAAGACTCAGCTGGAGTCTTTTCCATGAGGTGATTTAGCTGTGCACATTGGTCTCCATGCCACACTTCTCTTCTTTGAGCTACCTTGTCCTTGAGGAACTGTGGCTGGTTTTGGAATACATGGACAGAGGCACTTTAGAGGATGTTGTGGCTGAAGGAGAGATGGCAGCTGTCAGTCGGGCAGCGAGGGATCTCTCTGGTGCTTCCTATGCCACAGCCACGCTGGCCCTGGTAAACAGGTGATAAGAGAAAAAAAAAACAAAAACCCTAATCTGCCTTCACTTAGAAAGATGCTACTCCAATGGTGTTGGAGCAGCAGCTCTTCCTCTTGGTTGCACAATGTTCTGTTATAGTCACCATTCCCCAAGACAGGAAATCTTTTGGAGCCATTTCCTTTCTTTGTGGGATGAATTCAGGTCTTTAATTTTGACCCTCGTATTGCTTTTTCCTCTATTGGAGCCTGCAGGCCCTGGATTTCCCTCATTCCAGCCAGGTCATCCCTAGGGAGGTCAAAAGCTCCAGCATCCTCCTGGCCATGGATGGATCTGTCAGGTTGGGTGGGTGGTTTTGGTCAGGGGCAGTGTTCCTGGGCTGTGGGGTCTGGGGCTGCTTCTGCGTGGTGCCAGTTCCCCAGGAGTGGTGCTTGTGGGAGTGCACGGAGCCCTGCTGTGAGCTGAGAGCAGCTGCCCCGTGCCAAGAGGGCCAGAGAGGGGTGTCAGGAGGGGCTTTGGTTCGTGTGTGTCCCTTCCAGAGGGACTGAGTTCCGATCGAAAAATTCCAGTGAATAAACGAAAGCCACTGCAGGAAACTTGAGATTTTCTTTAAGGGGCCACTTCCATCTTTGCTTGGCTACAGCTCTGAGGAAACAGCCTCTGAGCCAGGGGCTCTGCTCTGCTGCACTGGGCACCCCAGGGCTCCTGGAACACCCCATGGGCAGGGTGGGCACAGAGTGTCACAATGTCCCCTTGGTTCCAGCAGGCCCCGCAGGGTCACAGAGCTCCCTGTGCACCCTGAGGCCCCACAGCACCCAGCCCAGGCCATTGCCATGGTTCCAGTCACTCCCAGTATGGTCCCAGTGACTCCCAGTCTCTCTCAGTATATCTCAGGCACTCCCAGCATGCTTCCAGTCACCCCGACTTCCTCCCAGTTGCTTCCAGCATGATTCCTGTTGCACACAGCCACTCCAAGTCACCCTCAATGCAGTTCCAGTTGCTCCCAGTATATCCCAGTTGCCCCCATCATGGTCCAAAGTGTCCTCAGCATGCTCCTGGAACTCCCAGTATGATCTCAGTCCCCCTTTAGTGTCATCCCAGTTCCACCCTGTGTGACACCAGTTGCACCCAGTTGCCACGAGTATAGTCCCACTCACTGCCAGTATGATCTCAGTGGCCCCCAGTACAGACACAGTCACCCCTCATTGCTCCTAGTTGCCCCCAACATGGTCCCAGTTTTTCCCAGTGTTGTCCCCTCCTGGATCGTTCCATACATCCCCAGTATATCCCAGTTACCCCCAGCAAGCTCATTCCCAGCCACCCCAGAGTCCCCAGTATGGTTCCAGTTGATCCTACCATGATCATGATCTCACTCATTCCCAGTATATCCCAGTTGCCCCCAGCATGCACCAGTCATTCCCAGTGTCTCCAAGTAGCACCCAGTAGCCCTCAGTGTGGTCCCAGTCTCTCCCAGTATTTCCATGTCCGTGCTCCAGGTGCTGCTCTGTCCCGATCCGCTCGTACAAGCGGGGGTCGTGATGGTTCATTTACTGATCTCAGATTGCAAAACACAACACAGAGGGGATTTCAGCATTAAAACAAATGCACCCTTTATTGATTGACCATAGCAAATGGGATAGAGGGATTAAGAGTGAGAGAAAGAGATAGAGAAAGAGGTAGAGGAAAGGGGGGATATAGCTACCAAACATGGAGACGGAGTCCTCGTGGTCCGGTCGATGGGTCCGCCTGTCATGTCAGGGAGAGTCTCTCAAAATCTCTGGTTAACTCAGGGGTTTTTATTATAGTCCTCAGTCATGGGGGGAACAGGTAAATCTATTGAAGCCACCGAGGGGGAACAGGTAGTCCATGTTCTTAGCAGTAAGCGAGAGCCATTGTCTTCTTGGTCCAATGATCACGCCTCCAGGCAAACATCTCACTTCAGTTAAGTCAGCCCCCATCCCCTGAATTAGGGTTGTAGGGGTCTCATGTCTCAGTCCTTGGTGAGGGGCTTCATATAGGGGTCTCAATCTCAGTCCTTGGAAGGGGGTTTTGATCTCTGTCTGTCACAGTGGTTGCAAAGCAGATGAAGGATTTTCTGTGGGGGACCACCAAAGTTACCCCAGAAAGTTCCCTTGGCCAAGAGGTGGGGAAATTCATAGGCTATTGTTGTGAAGCAGGGACCATGAAGCAGGTGCAATCTTCAGGTACAGAACTACCATTACACTGCTCAAGGCCCGTGTACCATGGCATGGTGACACAGGAAAATGCACCTGCAGACGACTGGCAAACATCCACCTTGAGCAGGCCAGAACTGCAGTTCTCGGGGTCCTTATGATGATCGTGAGGCAAATGAGGGGAACTTCAGACAGACTCTTACATGCTCCCAGCCCTGAACCGTGGGGATGGGAATGTCCCACTCCCTTCCCGGGGCAGGGTCACACCTGAGCCAGGTGTGCAGGGCAGGACCTTGCCCTGACCCCAAGCCCCGTCCCACCTGCAGGATCTGCTTCCCCTCGGCCTCTTCCTCCTGTGGCCCCAAGCCCAGCTTGGTGCTAAACAAAGGGGCTGGGGTGGGGTCATCCCCCGGTGGGGCTGTGGACCCCCTCTGCCCCCTCCCCAAATTGCCTCCTGGGGGCAGCAGGAGCTGGGGCAGGAGCCTGGTGGGGAGGGAAAAGGGGGAGACACTGGGATGGGGGGGTCATACACGCTCTGGGGGGACACACACGGCCCCTGGGGACTGCCCCTTACCTTCTCCTGCAGCACCAGGAGGATGAACCCCAACATGGAGCCTCCAAATCCCAGCAGCATGTTTGGTACAGGATCTGGTGTCAGCTTTGGGGACATGGGGGAGTCACAACTGCCCCAAAACCCCCTCCCAGCCCCACAGCCACTCCCAGACTGCTCAAACTAGCCCACAGCTCCTTCCCAGGACACCCCCAACCACTCCCTGCAACATAAATATTCCCAAAAACCACAAAACTCCCTTCCCATCTCCCCCAAGACCCACCCAAATAATCTCCAAACCACACAGCCCTGTCAGGACCCCAAAACTCCCTCAACAAACGCCCCCAGAAGGCCCCCAAGCCCCCTCCCAGAACCACAAATGCCCCCAAGAGCCACAAAAGCCTCTCTCAGTGCCCCCAGGAGTCCCTAAAACCCCTCCCAGCCCCCCATGGCACTGACCAGGAGAGGTTGGTGGACAGGAACATCCACAGCCAGAAGCAGCTCGGGCACTTCAGAAGAGATTTGGGCACTTTGTGGGGGACACCCCGGATGGGGAGACCCAGGCCTGGGACTGGGACAGACAACTGGAATGCCTGGAGAACAGACAGGCTCAGGTGGACACGTTCTGCTGCAACAACTACGAGATCATGGCCATGTCCCTTGGCTTGGGTGGTCCCAGAACACCTAAATTCTCCTGAATATTCCGTGAACCCAAAATTCACACTCAAATCCCAGGAAAATGACACAGATGTAGATCTCTTTGCTTCATTTCTTTATTTTTACCTCTAATTTGGGTGCTCTGATGGGATAAACATGGGAATTATTCAGGTAGGAAAAGATCTCCAAGATCATCCTGTGTTGATTGATGCCACCAGATATAAAAACTGGGCAGAGCTCATGAGATTTTTTTGGGCTGTAAAGTCAACTCAGCTATTCCCCATTAATTTTCAATGTCAAACAGAGTCCCGATGGATGTTCCTGCCCCTGCACTCATCCAGGTACCTGTGGGGATCCAGGAGGACATGAAGACCATCAGCCAGGTGTCTTCCCAATCTGGACCACTGGGAATGTGGGACACCAGGGCTCTGCCCAATGTGGGTCCTCTGATAGGGATGGAGCTGGAGCAGTGCAGGAAGCTCTTCCCACAGTCGGGAACTCGCAGGGCTTCACTTACCGGTGCCTCCGTTGGTGTTGGCTCAAGCTAGAGCTGTCTGAGAAGCTCTTCCCACACTGGGGACACTCGTAGGGCCTCTCCCCAGTGTGGATGCGCCGGTGGATGATGAGGGTGGAGTTGCGCTTGAAGCCCTTCCTGCAGTCGGGGCAGCGGAAGGCCCTCTCCTCTGTGTGAATCCGCTGGTGCTTGAGGAGATCTGAGCTGGTCTGAAACCTCTTCCCACACTCGGAACACTCGTAGGGCCTCTTCCCAGTGTGGATCATTTGGTGGATGATCAGCTGGGACCTCTGGTTGAAGCCCTTCCCACATTCCCCACACCTGTATGGCCTTTCCTCAGCGTGGATGTTCTTGTGGCGGATCAAGTGGGATCTGTGGCTGAAGCTCTTCCCACATTGCTCACACTCGTAGGGCCGTTCCCTGGTGTGGATCCTCTGGTGGCAGATCAGGCTGGAGCTCTGGCTGAAGCTCATCCCACATTCCCCACACTCGTAGGGCCTCTCCCCAGTGTGGATGCGCCGGTGGGTGATGAGGTGGGAGTTGTGCTTGAAGCCCTTCCTGCAGTCGGGGCAGGGAAAGGGCCTCTCCTCTGTGTGAAGGCGCTGGTGCTTGAGGAGATTGGAGCTGGTCTGAAACCTCTTCTGACACTGGGGACACTCATAGGGCCTCTCCCCGGTGTGGATCCGCTGATGGCTGATCAGGAGGCAGTTCCAGCTGAAGCTCTTCCCACACTCCAAGCACTTGTGGGGCTTCTCCCCATCATGAAGCTGCTCATGGACCACCAGCTCAGAGCCCTGGCTGAAGCTCTGTCCACCTTCCTGGCACAGGGTGGGTCTTTCCTCTTCAGAGCACCCTGGGATGGGTTTGGAGCCCCTCCTCCCATGACATCTCTTTATCTTTTCCTCCCCATTGGATTCCTGTGCCATGGAACTGCTCAAAACGGCCTCTTCCACAAGGTTCTGGAGCAGGGATTTGTCCTCCCTGGTCTCCATCCTCAGCTCCTTGTCTGGGAGAGGAAGGATAAGGACAGGATGGGATTTGCCTCTCTGCCAGAGGGAAGGGGAAGGAGATCCCCCAGTGCATCCCCAGCAGGACGGCATCAGCAGCAGGGTTGTCCTGCAGCTGGGGGCCATGCTGGGCTGGGAGATGGAGCAGGAGAGAGGGGGAAAGGGGCACTGACTTCCTCTTCACCTGCCTGGCTGTCCCGGTGCATCTTCCTCTTCTTCACTGCTTCTTCCTCCATCCAGCCAAGACTTAGAAATAAGAAATCCCAGTTTGGGGAAAAACAAGGGATGAGCACATTGAGTTTCAAGGTCCCCTGCCCAAGTCCATCTCTAGAAGTCACCAGCCATCTGGGGTCCAGAAAAACCTCCCAAACACCAAGATTCAGCCCTGAAAATGCCTCCCAGGAATTCTCTGTCTCTGGTCTTCCCCCTTTGGTCTTCAGGGCTTCCCCCCTGTCCCAGCTGCTGGGGGTCACACTCGTACTGGGGGTCCTGCATCTATTTGGTCACTGCCCTCCCCAGGCTGCTGGGAGTCCCAGGAATACAAAGTTTCCCCCTTTTCCACCTCCCCACTCAGGGATGCTGGGGTTTGGGGGTCCCTTGGGTCCCTTCTCCCCTCATTCTCTGCTTCGGGGTGCAGGGGCTCCAAGGAGTCCCCCCCTGCCCCTCTCCAGGCTGGTGAGGGTCCCGCCAATCGTGGCACTCCCCCCTCTCTGGGCTCCCCACTTTGGGCTCCTGGGGGACACAGGGCTCTGCTCCTCCAGCCTTGCTGGGGACCCTGGCTGGGGACTTCCAGCCCTTGGGGCTCCTCTCGGCAGATTTGGGCTGGGGGAACGCAGACAGGGGTGGGGGATCCCAGGAGTGGCATCACTGGGAGTGACTGGGCTGTACTGAGCTAACTGGAGCCTTAGTGGGGCAACTGGAACTGACTGGGAATGGCTGTGAGCATGCTGAGGGCAACTGGGATATTCTGGGGAGTGTCTGTGCCCATAACGGGGGGACTGGAACCACACTGGGAACAGCTGGGACCATGCTGGGGAGAACTGGGACACCACACTGGGGGCAACTGGGAGTGAGTGGGAGTGACTGGGTCTACACTGAGGGCAACTGGGCAGGACTGGGAGGGACTGGGATCATCTGGGGAGTGACTGGGACTATACTAGGGGCAACTGGGTACAACTGACACCATGCTGGAGGCAACTGGGATCACCATGGGAGAGGCTGGGTCCTGCTTGGGGACACTGGGATCATACATGATCATACTTGGAGCAACTGGGACTGCACTGAGGGTGACTGGGAGTGGCTGTGAGCAACTGGGATCAGACTGGAATCAACTCAGTGCAACTGGGAGTAACTGGAAAAATGCTGGGAGCAACTGGGATACACTGGGAGAGACTGAAACCACAGTGGGGGTAAATGGGAGCAACTGGAACCACGCTGGATGATAATGGGAGCAGCTCTGCCCATGCTGGGGTCCTACTGGGATCCTACTGAAACCAGACCTGGAGTGACTGGAATGGTGCTGGCTGTGACTGGAACCATGCTGGAGGTGACTGGGAGCAACTGGGCCCACACTGAGAGCGACAGGGAGTCACTCTGGGAATGGCTGGAATAACACTGGGAGTATTTGGAAGTGTTTGGGTCATACTGGGGGTGACTGGAATGAAACTGGAGGTGACTGGGTCCTACTGGGATCATCCTGGGAGCCACTGGGATTACAGCAGGTCTGAATGGATCCTGACTGGAGGTTACTGGGAGCTACTGGGCCCATGTTGGGAGGAAAATGTGGACACATTGGGAGCAACTGGGATCAACTGGAAGGTACTGGAACCATGCTGAGAGGACTGAGACCACAACTGGGGAAACTGGGATCATACTGGGAGCAAGTGGGACCACACTTTGGGCAACTGCCAGAAACTGGGATCATGCTGGAGGCAACTGGGTGTAACTGGGAATTATGGGGATTGCTCTGAGGTAACCAGAACCTTACTGGGGTAACTGGGATATACTGGGAGTGTCTGTAACCATACTGGGGGGACTGGAACCATACCGGGAACAGCTGGGACCATGCTGGGGACAACTGGGAGTGAGTGGAACCATACTGAGAGGAACTGGCACTATTCTAGGCACACCTGGGATCATACTGGGAGGAAATGGGAACAACTGGAATTATTCTGGCAGCAATCGGGATCATACTGGGATCACAGTGGGAGCAGCTGGGTCCATGTTGAGTTAGACTGGGATCACACTGAGGGTGGCTGGAATCCTACTGGGATTGACTGGGAGCATGCTGGGATATACTGGGAAAGACAGGGAGCCATGAGAATCATACTGGAGGCTGTTTGGATCGTACTGGCATTGACATGGAGCAACTGGGATCACACTGGGGGCCACTGGCATCATACTGGGACTGACTGGGACTGACTGGAATTAGACTGTTAGTGACTGGGATCATACTGGGAGTGGCTACAATCATACTGGAATTATAGTGGGTGTGATTGGACCCTGACTGGGGGTTACTGAGAGCTACCAGGCCCATGCTGGGAGCCAACTGTGCTCACACTGGGACAAACTGGGAGCAACTGGCAATGACAGGATGCATGCTGGTGACAACTGGGATGTGCTGGCAGTGACTGGGATAAAACTGGGGACAACTGAACCACGCTGGGGTAACTGGGAGTGCCTGGAAATGACTACAAGAATGTTAAGGGCAACTGGGATATACTGGGAGTGCCTGAGACCATGCAGGTGGTGACTGGGACCACACTGAGAGCCTCTGGAAATGTGCTGGGGGGAACTGAGACCATGCTGGGGGAAACTGAGGACAACTGTGAGTGACTGGGGCCCTGCTGGGAGAAACTGGGATTGTACTGGACTCATACTGGGATCGTGACTAGGGTTACCCTAGGGGCAACTGGGAGAAATTGGGAACACACTGGATGAAAGTGGAAAGAACTGGGAGCAACTGGGACCATGCTGGGGGGAAACTGCATCACAATAGGGCATGACTGGGCTCATACTGGGAATGCAGGGGAAACTGGAACCACATGGGGTGAGCAACTGGGCTCATACTGGGAGCAGCCACTTCCAGCACCGGGACCCCCAAACCCCTTTCCCGGCCATCCCACCCCTCCAGCCCCAGCACCCCCGCCGGGGTCACGCCAATCCCAGGGGTCCCCCCCTCTCGGGGTCCCCGCTTTGTGGCTCTGGGGCTCTCCTGTCTCCGCGGTCTCACTCAGGGAAGCCTGCAGCTCTCCCGGGGCTCCCCAAACCCGGTGTCCCCCCGCCTGTCCCGCCGCTCCCGCGCTCCCCACGTGGCCCCGGCAGAGCTCGGAGCGCCCGGCCCGGGAAGCCCAACCCCCACCGCGGGGGGACCCGCATCCCCCCGCCCCCAACGGGGCTCTGCCGCCACCGGGACCCCCAAAAACACCTCCCGGGGAGCCCCCGATGTCCCCCCGAGGGGCATCTGCGCCTCGGCTTTGGAGCCCTGCAAGCTCCAAACATCCCCCCAAAAAACCCCAAACCCAGGGAGCCCCGGGATATTTGGGGCGAGCTCCCCCTCCCCGGGCACCTGCGGGATGGGGGACGATGGTCCCGGGGCTTCTGCGGCTTCAGGGAGCGCTGGAGCCGCCCGCTCCCTCCTCTGCTCTTCTTCCTGCTGCTTCCTGCTGCCGCTCCGCCTCTTCCTCCCTCCCTCCTCCTCCTCCCCCGTTCCCTGAACCCCTGGCAGCCCGCGGGAGCAGCGGGGATGGAGCCGGGACAGGTTGGAATGAGAGAGGGGTGAGGGGGGATGCCAGCAGTGGGAGTGACTGGGCTGTACTGGGATCATACTGGGATCATACTGGGAGTGCGTGGGAGCAGCGCCATGGCTGCAGCCATCCAGGGGGGATCCAGGTGGGATCCCACCACTACAGGGGTGTTTTTCCTCCCCATTTTAGGGTGTTTGTGAGTCCGCAGCCCCACAAGCTCCTTTTAACGGGGGATCTTGACGGCTTTAGTGACATTGGGGGGGGGGGCAGTACAAGCCCCCGTAGGGGATGTTTTGCCCCCCATGGTGGATGTTTGGGATTCTCTCTACCATCGCTGCTTTGAGGTTCCCACTGTCCTGGGTTCCCACTGGAACTCCCCTTAAAAGAACAATACGACTCTCGTTGATTCCTGCAGAGGAGCCCCGGGGGGAGTTGGCGGTCCCAGGAGGGTTTGGGGTCCCGGGTGATGCTGATGATGGAGATGGGGACCCCGTGCTGGGTACAAACTTTAGTGAGGGGTTCTTGGGGGGCTATTGTAAGTTCTGGGTGGTTTTGGGGTCACGGTGGATTTTTGGGGGTTCCTGAGTGGGGTTTTCAGGGGTCCCGAAGGGGAATTGGGTGATCCCAGGGGAACTCAAGGCTGTTTTGGGGAACCTGCCAGTGACAGAGATGGGGACCCCTTGCCATGTATAAACCTTCTTAAGGGGATCTGGGGGAGTTGGGAGTTCCTGTAGGAATTTTGATGTCTTGAGAGTGTTTGGGGGGGTCTGCATGGCGTCTTGGGGAGTCTTTGGATGGTACCAGTGATGTTTTTAGGATTCTGGGGAGGTTGGGGTGTCCCCAGGAGTTCGGGGATTCCCGGGATGTTTTGGGGGTACCTGGGTGATGCTGGTGACAGAGATGGAGACCCCGTGCTGGGTCTGAACCTTCTCACTGCACTTGGGCAGTGTCAGCATGTTCAGGGAGATCCTGGGGGGCCGGGGGGTCACCCCAAATCCCAGGGGACCCCAAATGCCAAGGGTGCCCCTGAACTCCCCTCAGCGCTGGATCTGCTGCAGGCAGGGGGGCACCAGCACTTGGCCCCACCCCCACCATCACAGGGGGCACAAACGGGGCAGGGGCAGATGTGTGACATTAAGAGCCCCTGGACTATTTTGTGTTGTAGTAAGCGTCTGCATGAACACTCTAGAGAGACTCTTCTGATAAAGTAATTAGAGATTATGTCTAAATAGTAAAACTGACTGAAAATCACAAGTTGTGTCTTTCTGTGTTGTTTAATAAGAAAGTTACTAGTTTATAAGAGGAGAAAAGAGTGTTCTAAAGTGTCATTCTGTTTAAGTTTTCTTTTTTCTCAACTTTTTTTCCCCATTCTTTTAGTGTGTTAATAAAACTATTTTTGCTCATTTTTAAGTTTAAGGGTATTTTGTTTCTTTTTTCCTAATCTCTCCCTCTCACAGAAAAAAAATAAATACTAAACCCTCAACATTAATTGGTGTTTTTACCCGGTTTCAGTAAATGAAGACCCTTACAGCTGCCCAGGCCCCTGCACTCCATGGGCTCTGCAGAGCTGCACACCAGGGAGGCAGCTTGGGGTACCTCAGGCCTGGGCACCAGTGACCTTCTTGGTCTGGACGGCTGCCTCTGGGCAAATGAAGGGTGCTGGCCTTCTGCTCCTGGCCCTGGCCCAGCCGTGCAGGGCTAATCCTGGTCCTGCTCTGAAACCTCGGGGTTCTTGGTTCTGTTCTACTATTGTTATAATTGCTGTTGTTTTTTTGTCTGTCCTGTTATATTTACTAGTAAAGGACTGTTATTCCTTTTCCCTATAGCTCTGACTGAAAAGTTTTTTTTAATCTTCCAAATTGTAATAACACGGAGGGAAGGATTTGAATTCCTCATTTCCTAGAGAGGCCTGCCTCTCCTTAGCAGACACCTGTCTTTTCAAAACAAGACAGAATTTGGTGCCCAAGTCGTGGGGCATAAGGGCATTGAGAGTAAAAGGAATAACAGTTCTTAGGTGCCTACATTGTTGTGTACTGGATATCATGTGGTCTGGCTTACCCTATTTCGGGTGGCATGTGGTGGTGGCCGTATTTCTCCCATTTGCAGGCCCTTTTCTAAACATGGGCCCTGTAACTAAGGTTACTGTGGCTGTCATCCAGTTTGCTATATGGGTTAACGAAGTGAGGAAATCGTGGATTTTTAATTTCCTCTGGAAGGCAGGCACGTGGATTCAGGGCTATCATACACTAACGGTGTGTTTCTGGGGTTACTTTAACAACGGTACCTACTGTGAAGAAATGACACCAGGGGAAATTTTTTCACAACCCTTCACCCAGCTCTTTGGGCCTACCCCACCAGTCTTTGAAGGGTTCAAATCTCTGAATGTTAATGACATCATACAGTGGCTGGTGTTGCTGG